>NC_037684.1:71832839-72000346 GCF_003255815.1 Theropithecus gelada
GGGGGGGGGCAGGAGCTGGCCGCACGCCCCCCAAAAGCGGGGAAACAAAAAAAAAGCCATCAAAAAAAAAAAAAAAAAAAAAAAAAAAAAAATTGAACTACACGAGATACGATTTTCATGCCGAAAAAGTACTTTGGATTCAGAGGAGAGTGCGAATATGGGTATCGTTATAAATTGTTTTTATTAGTGGAGAATCAGAACCTAGGAAGGCCAGGTGATAGAGGACAAGTCTCTGAATGCCACACTCAAGGAATGGAGACCCTAATGATCCTAAACCCCAGCTTTTACCACGCCCTTCCCTTGCCCCAGGGTCTCCAAATGTCTTCTGGGTGGATTGCAGACCTGAGCAAGGTGAGTGAATGACAGGCACAGTGATAGAGTTTAGATCTGTGTCCCTGCCTGTCTCATGTTGAAATGTAATCCCTAAAGATGGAGGTGGGGCCTGGTATCAGGTGACTGGATCATGAGGGTGGCTTCTCATGAATGGTTTAGCACCATCCCCTAGTGCTGTTCTCCTGATAGAGTTATCACAAGATCTGGTTGTTTTAAAAGTATGTGGCACCTCCACCCCCTCTCTTGGTCCTTCTCCTGCCAAGTAAGATGCCTGCTCCCCTTTTGCCTTCTGCCATGAGTAAAAGCTCCCTGAGGCCTCCCCAGAAGCAGATGTTCCCATGCTTCCTGTACAGCCTACAGAACCGTGAGTCAAGTAAACCTCTTTTCTTTGTAAATTACCCAGTCTCAGGTATTTCTTTAGAGCAATGAGAGAACAGACTAATACACACAGCAAGGCCAAAGGCCACCTGCCGCAGTGCCCAGACAGGAGACAACAGCAAGAATGGAGAAGAAATACAGGTGTTGGTTGTGAAGGAAATCTAGGGGACTTGGTAACGGATGTGACAGGGAGAAGGAAGAGACGGTTAGTACATTAGTTAGCCCAGGCTGTCATAACAATGTTCCCTAGACTGAGTGGATTAAACAACAGAAATGTGTTACTCACCGTTCTGGAGACTGGAAGCCCAAGATCAAGGTGTCAGCAGAGCTGGTTTCCTCTAAGGCCTCTCTCTCCTTGGCTTGTGGATGGCATCTTCTCCCTTTGTCTTCACATGGTCCTTCCTCTGTGTGTAAGTGTGTCCTAATATCCTCTTCTTATGGAACACCAGGCAGACTGAATTAAGGCCTACCCATATGACCTCAGTTTATCTTAATCACCTCTTTAAAGATCCTGTCTCGAAATAGTCACCTTGAAAAGTAATGTGGGGTTAGGACTTCAACATATGAATTTGGGGGTGGGGGTGGACAATTCATCCCTTAAGACTTAGCAATATTATGGTGGGTTTGATTCCAGAAAGACTCCATTTGAGAGGATGGCCACACATCCCAAGTATGAACATCCAGCAGGTGTATCACAGACCTGGGCATAAACTTCAGGAGAGAGGCCTTGGCTACAGGAGACTAGAAGATCCTGCTTGCTTGCCCTACTTCAGCGGGGCATCCCACGGTGTGTGCTGTCTGGGAAAACACAGGCATGGCAACTCACCCCAGGTTTGCAAGCTCAGAAACTCAACTGTATCTATTCAAGTGCTGAACAAGCCCCCCATCAGTCAGTTCCCTTGCCGAGCAAACCCCAAAGAGGCTGCTTTATAAATGAGACTGTCTATTTAAAAATTTACCCACAGAGATTCCTGGCAGGATAATGCACACCAGTCATTTCCATAGGTCACACCTTTCCATGGACTACTTTGCTGTCTACCCTTTCCACCTCCCTGTCACTCCCCAACTGGTAGTAAACTTTCTGTGGCCTGGGACTGTGTCCCACTCAATCTCATAGCTCTTTTCATTCAGTCCTAAATGTACCTAACTAATACGTGTATCTTCCCCAGCATCTAACACAGTTTCTTTCAGGGAGCAGGGGTCAATAAATATGCATCAATAGTTATGCAGAGAAGTGGGTACTGATCTCTAACAGGTTCACAGTAGTTAAGAGCACAGACTTCCATGATCTGCATCTTGTCTTTACCAAGTATTAGGTGTGTGACCGTCCCTGAGTAGAATTAGCTACTCCGTGCCTCAGTTTCCTCATCTTATCCAATAAGGGTGATAATTACTTTTATCATCCACCTCATCAAGTTGTTGTGAGCATTAAATGACTTAATATATGTAGAGGGCTTAGAGTAGCACTCGGTGCACAGTCAACCTATATGAGTGCTGGGAATTGTTTATATCCATCATGTGCTTGACACATTACCCAGGTTGTCTCATTAAACCTCCAAACAATGGTTTGAGGTGGATGTTGCCATCCCACCCTAAAGAGGAGGAAGCCACATCCGATGAAGGTAAGTAACATCCAGATGACTACACAGCTGGCAGGCAGCAGAGACAGAAGGTGAGCTCAGAAGGGCTGAGTCCCACGCCCATTCTCTTCCCACTGCACCATAAGAGAATTGTCACTCAAGAATGTTACCAGCCTCAGCTGGACATGGTGGTTCACACCTGTAATCCCAGTACTTTGGGAGGCCAAGGTGGGTGGATCACGAGGTCAGGAGATTGAGACAATCCTGGCTAACACTGTGAAACCCTGTCTCTACTAAAAGTATTTTTAAAAATTAGCTGGGTGTGGTGGCACATGCCTGTAGTCCCAGCTACTCAGGAGGCTGAAGCAGGAGAATCCTTGCACCCAGGAGGCAGAGGTTGCAGTGAGCCAAGATTGCACCACTGCACTCCAGCCTAGGTGACAGAGCAATACTCTGTCTCAAAAAAAAAAAAAAAAAAAAAAAAAAAGAATGTTCCCAGCCTGTCACAGAGAACCCCATGGGCATTAAGAGTCAGGAGGTGAAGCCAATACAGCATCAAGATCTACCCAAATATAAGGGTGTTCAGAGATGTGATCATGTCCCAAATCCTACTCTATATGGTTGCAATGCTGCATACTGTGTCAACAGCATATCCAAGCTAAAAAGCTTTTCATGTGCATCATCCAGAAGGCATCCCTAGCATTCAGGAGCCCAAAATGTCCCCCTTGGCAAACCATCAGCATGCCAGCAATACCCATGTAACTCCTACATCTGGAAAGCAGATGACAGTTGGGCTCTCAGCAGCTGGTCAACAAAGTAGACTGTGACTAGGACAGGTTGTCACTGTGCCTTAGAGAATCCTAAGCATTCCCATTCCTTTAGCTCTGGGATGACAAACAGACAGTGTCTATGCTAACTCTAATTAATTAAAAGTGACTGTCTAGAATCTGTGTTTTCCAAAGAATTCCATGGCTAAGACTGGGCTCAGTAGAGAAGAGCTCCACGATTGACTAGTGATGTCTGCCCGGGATACAAGAGGGAGAGGAGAACACTAGATGAAGGTTTTCCAATCCCTCCTCAGGCCAAATCACCTTGTGATATGGTTTGGCTCTGTGACCTCATTCAACTCTCATCTTAAATTGTAATCCCTACGTGTTGAGGAAGGGATCTGGTGAGGGCAACTGGATCATGGGAGTGGTTTCCCCCATACTGTTCTGGTGATAGTGAGTGAGTTCTCACAAGATCTAATGGTTTAAAGGTGTGTAGCAGTTCCCCACTCTCTCTCACTCTCCTGCCACCATGTAAGACGTGCCTTGCTTTCCCTTCACATGACTGTAAGTTTCCTGAGGCCTCCCCAGCCATGGAGAACTGTCCATTAAACCTCTTCTCTTTATAAATTACCCAGTCTCAGGTGGTTCTTTACAGCGGTGTGAAAACAGACTAATATACTTTTAATTCACTTAGGTATTGAAGAAGCACCTGGTATCCACATACTACCATACTAGAACATGAAAACATGTATATGACATGATCCCTGCCTTCAAGAAAAGACACACAAAGGTAAGAAACCAAACAAAAATATAAATACAAGCCAAGCACGGAGGCTGCTGCCTGTAATACCAGCACTTTGGAAGGGTGAGGCAGGAGGATCACTTGAGCCCAGGAGTTCGAGGCTGCAGTGACCCATGATCATGACACTGTATTCCAGCCTGGGTGACAGAGTAAGATCCCATCTCAAATATATATATACACACACACACACACACACACACACAAATTATGTGGTAAGCATGGGGAAAATTCTCTTTTAAAACCCTGCCTACTCAGTTTTATAAAGGTTGGGGTCTTCAAGGACTCATTTTTCTCAACATGCCTTAAAAGTACTGTCAGTCAGTGGCCGGGCGTGGTGGCTCACACCTGTAATCCCAGCACTTTGGGAGACCGAGGTGGGTGGATCACAAAGTCAGAACATCAAGACCATCCTGGCTAACATGGTGAAACCCCGTCTCTACTAAAAAATACAAAAAAATTAGCTGGGCATAGTGGCAGGCACCTGTAGTCCCAGCTACTCGGGAGGCTGAGGCAGGAGAATGGCGTGAATCCAGGAGGCAGAACTTGCAGTGAGCTGAGGTCATGCCACTGCACCCCAGCCTGGGCGACAGAGCAAGACTCTGTCTCAAACAAACAAAAAAAAGCACTGTCAGTTGGTGACAGCTGCCTTTTATGGAGGCCAAGCTATGCAAACCAAACTATGAAAAACCTTAAGAGTAAAAGGGACCCTGGATGCCATTTAGCTTGGTCACTTTCCACTATGGAAGCTCCTTCAGCAACAACCCAGCATGCTTGCTCAGTGCCTTCATCTACCAGCTGAGGAAGGCTGCCCACTGCAGCCTGATCAACCATGATTGCTGGAAAGTGTTTCCTTGGACTTCACCAAAATCTTCTTCCTCTCCTTTCCATCCAGCTGTCCTAAACTCTGTCTTTCAGGGCCATACAGAACACAAACAACCCCTGCTCAACATGACAGTTTTTCTAATCTCTATAGGTGGTTTTCATATTGCCCCTCAGTCTTCTCTACTGCCAGTTAAACAGCCCAAGACTTCTAACTATTTTCCAGATGACATGGTTTCAGATCACCCAGCCTCCCCTGGGCTCCCTTTTTTGGGTCATCTTTGATCTTCTCAACTCAGAGAGGATTTCAGGCTCTGTTTAGATTCCTCCTCCCTTTTCCTCTTGTCAGAAATTGCCTCCAAGTAGAAAGCCAAGGCAATTATAGAGTTCATTTCACTTATGTCCATTTTCCCAGGGATCACAATCATATACTTCCTGAAATAAGTTATTTTATGTATCTTGTCCACTTTCTAGTTACTTACAGTGGGAGGATAAGTCTGGTTCTTGTTATCACATTATGGCTGAAACTGGACATCCACACATATTCAAACAAAGCTTTCAACATTTTACCATTAAATGTGATATTATAAACATTACCCTTAATATTGGGGGCAAGCAGGGGTGCTTGATACCACCATGTCTTTACAAAATTATATTGGAGTACCTAGGGAAAGCAGTAAGGCATAAAAACATACAAAGATTGGAAATGAAGGAAAAGAATCTGTCATCATTTACAGTTTCATGTTTGTCTAGATAAAAATCCCAAAATATCTACACAAAAATCCTAAAGTATATACATTTAAAATGAACCTTTAAAAAATGTGATTGCATAAAATACTGCTAATGAAAGCAACAAAAAAACGTGAAGTACCCAAAAATAAAGCTAGCCACAAATGGAAAAGACCTCTATAGAGAAAATTATAAAAACTTTACTTGAAGAAATCAAGGACTTAAGAGACATACAATGTTCATGGATCAGAAGATTCAGTATTGCAAAGATGAGAATTCCCCCTACTTGATATATGGTTTCAATGGAGTTATGATCAAAATTCCAGCAGAGCTTTTTTGGTACTTAACAAGTTGATTATAAAATTATTATAATCTATACTAATTAAGTTCATGGGTATTGGTGTAGGGATATTCAAATAGAGAAATATAATTGAAAAGAGAGGCATAAAAGAGAACCACATATGTAGAGAAAGTTTATGATAGAGTTGGTATTGGAGATCAATGTGAACAGGACAGATATTTCAATAACTGGTTGGCCATATGGGAAATAAAAAGGAATGTGATTATGTGTTAGTCAGCCACGTTGCTGCAATTATGCTGTGTAACAACTTCCCAAATCTCAGTAGCATATAACAACAAACATATATTTGTCACACAGAGGTCTATAAGTCAGTTGTGGCATACTGCAGGTCAGATCAGGTCTACTCCACATGTCTCTCATTCTCTGACCCAAGCTGAAGGAATGTGGCTACCTGGGGCATGCACTTCTCATGTTGCAGGTAAGGAATACACAAGAGTAAATCAAACCACACATTTAAGGTTTCTTATTGTGTGGGACATATATTATATCTGCTCACATTCTAATCACCAAAACAAGTCACATGGTTAAGCTCAAAGACAGTGGGGAAGTCGAGTATATTCTGCCCAAAATGAATCATGGCACAGGTAGGAAGCAAAGAAAGAATTGTGAGCAAATAATACAAATTACTACAGATGCTAACTCACACCATACCAAAAAAATCAATTTGAGGAGGCTTAAAGACATAACTTATGAAACATTTAAGAGAATATAGGAGAATATCTTTATGTTCTTAGGGTAAGAAAGAGATTCACAAATATGAAACATAAAACAGAAGCTATAAAAGATTGGTAATTTTATTTTTCTTTTTTTTTTTTTTTTTTTTTGAGATGGAGTCTCGCTCTGTCGCCCGGGCTGGAGTGCAGTGGCCGGATCTCAGCTCACTGCAAGCTCCGCCTCCCGGGTTCACGCCATTCTCCTGCCTCAGCCTCCCATGTAGCTGGGACTACAGGCACCTGCCACCTCGCCCGGCTAGTTTTTTGTATTTTTTAGTAGAGACGGGGTTTCACCATGTTAGCCAGGATGGTCTCGATCTCCTGACCTTGTGATCCGCCCATCTCGGTCTCCCAAAGTGCTGGGATTACAGGCTTGAGCCACCGCGCCCAGCCAGATTGGTAATTTTAATTAAGAGCCGCTCTTCATGAGAAAATCAAAGTGAGATAAGACATTCACAATATATATCAGCGGCAAAGAATTAGCATTCAGGAAACACAAAGTACCCCCATAAATAAACAAGGAAAAAATAGACCTATTCACACTAGGAACTTGGTATTTGACAGAATGCCATCACAAATCAGTGAGGAATATCTGGATTATTCAGTACAGGATGCTGATACAATTGGCTGTCTACATGGGGAAAGATAAAATGAGACCCCTACTTCACTCTATATGCCAAGATAAATTCTAAATAATTTTAAAAGCTAAATATGAAAAGCAGCATTTTATAACTTTAAAAGAAAATGTAGAGTATCATTTTGCATTGATAAGGAAAGAGTGTTTTAAATGAATATTGAAAAGACAAGTAAGTCATAAAAGTTGGTAAGTTTGGCTACATTTTTTAAAAACATATAAGTTTTTAAAACATGTAAGTCCAAAGACTCCTGGCCAAGCATGGTGGCTCACGCCTGTAATCCCAGCACTTTGGGAGGCCAAGGCGGGAGGATCACCTGAGGTCAGGAGTTCCAAACCAGTCTGACCAACATGGTGAAACCCCCTCTCTACAAAAATACAAAAATTAGCCGGGCATGGTGGTGCACGCCTGTGCACCACCAGAGCGACATTCCCTCTAAAAAGAACAAACTGAACAAACACAAAACTCCCTAAACAATGTTAAAAGTGAAGTTACAGAGCAGAAATTTTTTTGTTGTTGTTTGTTTGTTTATTTTTGGAGACATAGTCTCGCTCTGTCGCCCAGGCTGGAGTGCAGTGGAGCGATCTCGGCTCACTGCAACTTCCCCCTCCCGGGTTCAAGCAATTCTCCTGCCTCAGCCTCCCGAGTAGCTAGAACTATAGGCGCCCGCCGCCAGGCTAATTTTTTGTATTTTAATAGAGGGAGTTTCACTGTGTTGCCCAGGCTGGTCTCGAATGCCTGAGCTCAGGAAGTCCGCCCGCCTCGGCCTCCCAAAGTGCTAGGATTGCAGGTGTGAGCCACGCTGCCTGGCCTTTTGTTTTTTTTTGTTTGTTTGTTTGTTTTTGTTTGTTTTGTTTTGTTTTTTTTGAGACAGAGTCTCACTCTGTCGCCAGGCTGGAGTGCAATGGCACAATCTCGGCTCACTGCAAACTCCGCCTCCCGGGTTCAAGAGATTCTCCCACTTCATCCTCCCAAGAAGCTGGGATTACAGGTGCCTGCCACCACACCCAGCTAATTTTTGTATTTTTGTAGAGACAGTGTTTCACCATGTTGGCCGGGCTAGTCTTGAAGTCTTGACCTCAGGTGATCCACCCGCCTCGGCCTCCCAAAGTGCTGAGATTACAGGCATTAGCCACCGCACCTGGCCAGAAGATTTTTTTTTTTTTTTTTTTTTTGAGACAGAGTCTCGCTCTGTCTCCCAGGCTGGAGTGCAGTGGCCGGATCTCAGCTCACTGCAAGCTCCGCCTCCCAGGTTCCCGCCATTCTCCTGCCTCAGCCTCCCGAGTAGCTGGGACCACAGGCGCCCGCCACCACACCCGGCTAATTTTGTTTTATGTATTTTTAGTAGAGATGGGGTTTCACCGTGGTAGCCAGGATGGTCTCAATCTCCTGACCTCATGACTCACCCGCGTCGGCCTCCCAAAGTGCTGGGATTACAGGCGTGAGCCACCACGCCCGGCCGCCAGAAGATATTTTTAACATGCCAAGAAGACAAAGGATAAATATCCAGAATTTTTCAAAGGTGTCCTATACCCAGTACAAAACGCTGCTGAAGAGAGCTTGGTGCATTTGAAGAACAAAGTGTTTCTTGCGGTTGTAGCACAGAGTGGGGTGTGTGCGTGTGTGTGTGTGTGTTACTCTCACATCTTTACACAATAAATTCCGTTGACTTAGAATGCCCTTTCACCATTTTGTTCCTGGAGTTAGAAAATACCTCATGAAAATTAGCATGACCTTCCTTTATGCGTCTCTGGTTTGCTTTATATTCTCTATCAGACAAATTGTAAAATATTATAATTCACTGAGAGTACCATTTTGCCTCCCACTACTCCCTACTCCCAATATGAGTTTTTCCTGTTTGATTAAACAGCCTTTGAGCATCTGTCACATATCCAGCTCTGTCCTAGGTACTTTAGAATAAAGATGAATGCTTGGTTGTTGCCAGGCTATGCTGTAAATTCTAAGGAAGGGGGTTAAGGACAGGATTCTGGGAGGCAGTATGACGTGATCCCAGAGAGAGGAGAAAAGAAAAGCACATGTTCTAGATGTGTTTAAATTCTCATCAAATAGGAGGTGGTGATGCCATTCTCCTTGATGAGGAAGGAGATATGAAATCAGACACCCAAAGAGGCTTTCCGGAGGACATCCTAATTTTTGATAGATGTTTCCACCATCTGGGTGGCGTCCTCTTCTCCATCCCTCTGTTTTCTCAGAAGCAGCTGCTGGGGTCCCAGAAGGATGCACACAGTGGCTATAGATGCTCACAGATCCACAGTGAAACACTCTTATCTAACCCTGGAAGGTTTTGCTGCTTGAAAACCTTTATGCCTTCATCCTAAGATACAAAGTTGCAAATAGCACCAAGAGCTGGAAACAGATGCCAGCTGAAACCTAAGAACAGACACAGTGTTATGAGCAGTGTCCTACCAGGACCACCACTCGGCTCTTGGCAGCGGCAGCCCTCCTCATGGCTGTTGGCAATGACCATTGCTTCATCTTCTGAAAAGGAAAACTACCCAGTTGGCCAAGCCAGATCTCCAGGAAGGAGGTGTATCTGTCTCCTGCTTTGAGATCAGTCCTTCCACTGCTCTATCCAGGCAGTCCCAGAGAAAGTAATGTGTGAGCTGAATACACTGAAAATCTGTACCTAGCCCAGGGCAGTAGCTGAAACCAGCATGTATACAGTGGCTTTCACCTACACTGTTAAAAGGTGGGTACATGCCCAATAAATGTTTATTGAGTGCCATTAGGTGCCTGGCACTGGGCCATGCACTGACAATGTGAAGGCGAATGAGAAAGATAGGCTTTCTGCTGTCGTAGTGTTTACAGACAACTGGAGGCATGTGATAGTAAATTTTTTGCATCAACTTGGCTAGTACTGAGTTATTTAATCAAACACTGATGTAGGTGTTGTTTGTTTTGAAGTTATTTTATGGATGTGGCTAACATCTACAATCTGTTAACATTAAGTAAAATCGATTGCCCTTTTACTGTGTCTCATCCAGTCAGTTAAAGGCCTTAGGAACAAAACTAAGATATCCCTGAGGAAGTAGCAAGTTGACCTCAAGATTGCAACATCAGCTCTTGCTGAGAGTTCCAGCCTGCTGACCTGCCCTACTGAATCTGGACTTGTCAGTTCCCACAACCACGTAATCCAGCTCCTTGAAATAAATCTCTCTGTCTGTGTGTGTGTGCGTGTGTGCACACGCGCCTGCACGTGCCCGCATTCATCTCTGGCACAAGGAGACCCACATACAAAGGCGGTGTCCTAAGGGGTATGACTGGGGAAACTGCGTATGGTACTTAGCACTGTGAGCCTAAGGCAGACTGTCCAGATCGGAACCTTGGATCCATCATGTACTAGATGCACCATGACCTTGGGTCAACTCCTACATTCTCTAACCCTCAGTTTCCTCATCTGTAAAATGGAGATAGTATCTTCCTCGTAGGGTTATGGCAAAGAGTCAAAGAGATTAAGTACCTTGTGATATTTAAGAAGTTAAATGCCCATGAACAGCACAGCAAGTAAGTATGAAGCCAGGATTTAAACTCAGGTTTGTCTGTGTACTGTGTATGCCCTTTACCCTCTGCCATATCACCTTCCTCTTTGGGAATTACACTTCAGCTATCAGTTCTTTAACAGACACAGTTGCCGTAGACCACTCCTACATTGTTACAGCTTCCACTCTGCACCACAGAGATGCCTCTTAAATGTATACCTTTAGCCTAATCGTAAGGTTGAGTTCCAGGTTTCCACTGCACTTTGCTACTTTGATATGATCCATTGGCTTCAAATCTGACATATCTTAAATTCAAGCTCATCATCGAAGCCTCACCATTGACAAGTCCTGGCTTCACCTCTCTCTAGTTACACGACCCCGGGAAAGCTACTAAACCCCCAATGCTCAGTTTCCCCACTTGTTAAATGGCAGGGTTTGCTGAGATCAGGAAAGTAGACACATATCACACATAGTTCGTACGTCTCTCTGTGTCTACAGTACCTGTCTTGATGTCTGGTACATTGTGGGTATTTTATTGTACTTATTTGTTCAGCATCTATTCATTCCCTGGCACTGATTTTGACTAATTTCACAATAAGATGCAGGATTAGTCCTGAGTATATTGGGTGCTCCAGTACGCGTTTATTTCATTTACATCATATGTTCCTATATTGCCATCTAGAGGACTAAGTGCAAGTTACAAGCAAGAGGGAACCGGGGCTTGTGCAGAAAGGCAACATCCTAGAAGAAATGTTTAAAAAACATTAAGACTCATCCGCAGCAGTTTGGATTTCAACAATTATGTGAAAAAAATAAATAACAGGATGTGTTTTAACTATAAATTAGAAATGAATGCTATAGTAAGTTACCGGCTCATAAACTTATGATCTCTGTTACATAAAATTTATAGGAGGTCATTGGTTTGAATTAAGTCCTGCACTAGGCCGCAGTAGACCAAACCAAAATGGAGTTACTCACGGTAAAGTTCCAGGCCACCAAGCCAAAACTACGTTGTTTACCTGACCTTCCAAGAAATCAGGAGAGAGAGGGAGATAATAGCCACATCTCCAAACAGCCAGTTTTAGCCTGCCTGATAAGGAAGTCCCCTCTACTTTAACCTTTACCAGGAAAGCAATTTTGAAACAACCAATCCACTTTGTGTTCTTTGTTTCTGCATTCTTCAGCCTTTTTCTGCCTGTAAATACTCATTGCACATGTTTCAGAGCAAAGCCCAACTCCCATGAATCATTCTTTGCTCCGTTAAATTTATTTTGTTTAAAGTTTTTCTTCTATCATCTCTAACTTGTTCTAAACAAAATAAAAAATAAAATAAAATCAGCATTCTTTCCTGTAATTGACTGCTTTGCTACTTTTGGATTATCCATGCCATATACTAGATGAGAATCTAAATTAAAGAGGAACTACTTAACTAGGGGTTAGGTCTCCTGACTGCTCCACCTTTAGCTTAGTAATTCGGTTTTCCACCTGAGCAAGTTACTATTATCGAGTGCTTACTGTGGGCTTGGGACTATACTGAACATTTTATATGAGTTATCTCATTTAATCCTCACAAGCTCCTCCCATCTCGAGGGTATTTATTTGTGCTTATGACTCTGAGCCTGCAGCCTCATCTGTAAAAATGGGGTAAGTGACTTTCTCAAAGTCTAAAAAAGGATATTGAACTGGATCCACAACTCAGATCTGCCTGAATCAAATACAAGTTCTTAATGATTAGTTTACAAAACACAACAGCTTCTGCATTCTAAGAAAGTCACAAGGATGAAACAATTCGTGGAAAGCACTTTTTGGAGAAACAACAACGTTTGAATGCTTTCATAACGGAATGTTCACACAAAAAATAGGTGTAAAGTGGTGTATATTCTACTGGGATAACCAATCACTTTATAAAAGCATTCAGTAAGGGTTGCTTTTTCAGTAAACAGTAGTGGTATCTTCTCTTTCAATCTGATTCCAGGTTTGTCAATTTTGTTAATCTTTTCTTCAAATAACCAACTTCTAGTTTTGTTGATTTTCTCTATTGTTTTTCCAGTCTTTATGTTTTTTATTTCCTTTCTAATCTATTATTTCCTTCCTTCTGCTTACTTTGATTTACTATGGTCATCTTCTAGTTTCTTAAGATGAAAGGTGAGACTGTTGATTTGAGATCTCTTCTTTAAAAAAAAAAAAAAAACTTTACAGTTACAGATTTCTCTATAAACACTGTTATAGCTGCATCCCATAAGTGTTGGTATGTTGTGTTTCCATTTTCATTAATCTCAAAATACTTTCTAATTTCCCTTGTGATTTCTTCTTTGACCCATTGATTATTTAGCAGTATGTTGTTTAATTTTCTCATCTTTGTGAATTTCCCAAATTCCCTTGTGTTATTCATTTCTAATTTAATTCCATTTTGACCAAAGATTATACTTTGTATGACTTCAATTATTTTAAATTTATTGAAGCCATACTTTGTATGACTTCAATTATTTTAAATTTATCGAAGCCTGTTTTATGGCCTAACATGCAATCTATCGTGGAGAATGTTCCATGTGCATTTGAGTAGAATGTGTATCCTGCTATTGTTGGACAGAGTCTCTACAGATGTCTGTTTGGTTTTTGTTTGTTTGTTTGCTTGTTTTTTGAGACAGACTCTCACTTTGTTACCCAGGCTGGAGTGCCGTGGCGTGATCTTGGCTCACCGAATCTTCCGCCTCCCAAGTTCAAGTGATTCTCCTGCCTCAGCTTCCTGAGTAGCTGGGATTACAGGCATGCACCACCACACCCGGCTAATTTTTGTATTTTTCGCAGAGACGGGGTTTTACCATGTTGGCCAGGCTGGTCTCGAACTCCTGACCTCAAGTGACTTGCCCACTCCAGCCTCCCAAAGTGCTGGGATTACAGACATGAGCCACCGTGCCCAGCAGATTTAGTTTGTTTATAGTGCTGTTGAATCCTCTTTTTCCCAGTTGATCATCTGCCTACTTCTATGCATTATTATAAATGAAGTGTTGATGTCTCCAGCCACTATTGTTAGATTTTCTGACTTCTTTACCTTTAACTAGCAAAGACACTCAGTTTTTCTTTCTAAATAAGAATTATCATTATCAAGTGCTTACCATGTACCTGGGACTATGCTGACTCTTTCACATGGATTATCTCATTTAGTTATTAATAATTATTAACAGTATATTGTTATGCCAGGCTCAGAAGCTCATGCCTGTAATCCCAGCACTTTGGGAAGCTAAGGCAGACAGCTCACCTGAGGTCAGGAGTTTGAGATCAGCCTGGCCAACATGGTGAAATCCCATCTCTACTAAAAATACAAAAATTAGCCTGGTGTGATGGTGCAGGCCTGTAATCCCAGCTACTCAGGAGGCTAAGGCAGGAGAATTGCTTGAGCATGGGAGCGGGTGGTCACAGTGAGCTGAGATAGCGCCACTACGCTCCAGCCTCGGTGATAGAGTGAGACGCCATCTCAAAAAAAAAAAAAGTAAATTAATTGTTAATAATTATTAAATCGTTTAGTTTTGTCAGCTTTTGTTTCCTGTGTGGGATTTTTTAAGTGCATATTTGTTTTTAAGTGTTATGTCTTTCTGATGGATTGGTCCTTTTATCAGTATGTGATGCCCTTCTTTGTCCCTTGAAACAATTTTTGCCTTAAAATCTACTTCGTTTGATATTAGCATAGTCACTCCAGCTATCTTTTCATTACCGTTTGCATGGTATATCTGTTTCTATACTTTTACTTTCTACCTGTTTGTGTCTTTGAATCTAAAGTGTGCCTCTTGTAGACAGCATATAGTTGGATCATGTTTTTTGCCAATCTGTTTTTTTGTGGGGTTTTTTTGGTTTTTTGGGTTTTTTTGGTTTTTTTTTTTTTGGTTTGGTTTGGTTTGGTTTTGTTTTTTTGAGATGGAGTCTCACTGTCACCCACGCTGGGGTGTTGTGGCGTGATATCAGCTCACTGCAACCTCCACCTCCCAGGTTCAAGCGATTCTCATCCCTCAGCCTCCAGAGTAGTTGGGATTACAGGCACCCGCCACCATATCCAGATAAATTGTAATTTTAGTAGAGATAGGGTTTCACCATGTTGGCCAGGCTGGTCTTGAACTCGGGACCTCAAGTGATCCGCCCACCTCAGCCCACCTGGGCCTCCCAAAGTTCTGGGATTACAGGCATGAGCCACTGTGCCCAGCCACCTATCTGTCTTTTGATTGAAATATTTAACTGGTTTTCTTCTAATATAATTACTGATAAGGTGGGAGTTATTTGTGGGATATCTGCTCGTTTCCTTTCATGCATCTTATGTCTTTTGATTTCATTTCTCCACTACTTCCTTTTGTATTAAATAGGTATTTTCTAGTATATCATTTTAATTTCCTTCTTGTTCCTCTTATTGTATTTTTTGAGTTTTTTTCTTAGTGGTTGTCCTAGGGACTATGATTAATATCTTAACATAATCTAAGTTCAGATTAATGCCAAGCTAATTTCAGTAATGCTCGAAAACTTTAGTATAGCTCTATTCCCTCCCTCCTCCTTTGTGCTATTATAATCGTACAAATTGCATCTTTATAAGTTATAACCCTATCAACATTATTTCATAAGAATTGCTCTATGTAGTTGTCTTTTGGGTCAGACAGGAAAAGAATTACAAACAAAAATAGATTTATACTGTATTTCATATTTACCTATGTAGTTACCTTTAATGATGCTTTTTATTTCCTCTTGTGGATTGGAGTTATTGTCTAGTGTTCTTTCATTTCAGCCTGAAGGACTTCTTTTAGCATTTCTTGTAAGGCAGGTCTGCTAGCAGTGAATTCTCTTAGTTTTTATCTGGGTGTGTTTTAATTTCTACTTTTTTTTTTTTTTTTTTTTTTTTTTTGAGAGGGGGTCTCACTCTGTCACCCAAGTAGGAGTGCAGTGACACAATCAGGCCTCAACCTGCCAGACTCAAGTGATCCTCCCACCTCAGCCTCCTGAGTAGCTGGGACCACAAGCACACGCCACCACACCCAGTTGTTTGTTGTATTTTTTGTAAAGATGGCTTTTTGCCATGTTGCCCAGGCTGGCCTCAAATTCCTGGGCTGAAGCAATCCTCCTGCCTCAGCCTCCTAAAGTACTGGGATTACAAGTGTGAGCCACCATGCTCATCCTTTCTTATAGTTTTGAAGGATAGTTTTGCTAGATCTAAAATTCTGTTTTCTTTTAGCACTTTGAATATGTCATTCTACAGCCTTCTGACCTCTGTAGTTTCTGATGAGTGGTAGGCATTTAATCTTATTGAGGATCCCTTATATGTAATAAGTTGTTTTCCTCCTGCTACTTTAACAATTCCTTTTGTCTCTGGCTTTTGACAGCTTGATTGTAATGTGCTTAGTAATAGATCTCTGAGTTTATCCTACTTATAATTTGTTGAGCTTCTTGAATGTGTAGCTCATGTATTTCATTGAATTTGGGAAGTCTCAGTCATTATTTCTTCAAATATTATTTCTGCTTTTTTCTCTCCGTTTTCTGGAACCCCTATAATGCATATGTTAGTAACTTGATAGCATGCCACAGATCCCTCAGGCTCTGTTCATTCTTCATTCTTTTTTCTTCCTGTTCCTCAGACTGGATAATTCCTATTTGTCTTATTCTCAAGTTTGCTGATTCTTCTGCCTGTTTATATCTGTAAACCCCTCTAGGAAATTTTTCAATTATAATTTTTTAGCTCCAGAATTTCTTTCATGATTTCTGTTTACTGATATTTTCACTGTTTACACATTATTTTCCTTTCTCATGTTCTTTGTCCATGGTTTCCTTTAGTTTTTTAAGCATATTTAAAGGTTGACAAACTTTTTGTTTAGTAGATCTAATGTCTGGGTTTTCTCAGGGATGGTTTGTTTTCTGGGTTTTTTTCCCCCATATATAGGCAGACATAATTGCTGTTTCTTCACATCTTTTGTTGTTGTCGAAAACTGGAAAATTTAAATAATATGAGGTGGCAACTTTGCAAATCAGATTTGTCCCACACCCCCCACCCTTGTAGGGTTTGTTACTATTTGTTGTTGTTATTTTTATTGCAATGGTGGTATGTCTAGTACCTTTCCAGGACTAATTCTGTTTACTCTGTATTCTTTGTCATGTTGCAGTCACCGAAATCTCTGCCTGGTTACTTTAGTCTTGAGCATGTGATTAGACAGGGATTTCCTTAAGTGATTGAAGCAGTAAGTCTCTCACCTTTACCTGACTTTCTAGCTCCCGAGAATATTTTGGCACTTTTCAAAGCCTCCATAGACATCACACTCCCCTTATTTTTAAGTTTTCTGGCCAGTCTCTCATTTGTCCCAGCTAGCATAGCCATGTCAGGCAACTGTGCTGTTTAAATAATTGCCACCAATTGTTTCTGACAAACAACCTGAGGATACTTTCCTCACTGAGTGACCTGAGTTGGGTTAAATGAAGACAAGCCCTGTGATTGGGACTATTCCAGGGAGCTGCCAGGCAGGTCAAGGAGTGACAAATCTCCGGGGATGGGGCTTCTTGGATAACTCCAAATCTATCTTAGAGGGACTCTAAATTCATTCAGTGGCTTCTAGGCTACTGGTTTTCACTGCTACTGTGGTCTCAAGGTTGCTGATTTTCAAGGCTGCTGTGGAGGTGAAAAGAAGAAGATGGGGACAGGACAAGTTAAAACACTACAAAGCTTACTGATCATACAGAGATTCAGCCTTTTTCTCAAACACATTTTCTTTGGGTTGTTGCAATCCTTTGGTTAATTTCCAGAGTTTCAAAAAGTTTATTTTGATCACTTCTGCCAGTGTACTCGTTGATTTTATGCAGAATCAGATATTCAAAGATCCATACTCCACCATTCTGGAAATGTTTCTCTAGGAATTTTTTTTTTTTTTAATGAGATGTATAGGATTTCTCTTAAATTAATATAAGCAGCATCTACTACATTCACTTAGAACACTAGACATTACCACCCATGATAGACCATCTAAATGAGAAAATTGCTTCTCTTATTTCACAGAATGTCCATGCTGATTTCCAAAGCACATGGCATCTACCTTCAGTAAACAACACAGAATATTAGAACACCAGAGTTCAAGTTCATGTCTATCCACTCTCCAGCTCCAACTAAAAGGGCCTAAGGGACAGACTGTTCATCAATGACTGTAGACTAATGGTTTTCACCCCTTCAGGCTCACAGCCACTTTTTATCAGAAATATTTTAAAACATGTTTTATTATTCTAAAACACAAACAATATAACTTAACCTCAGGCATATTTTTAATCATCTATCATGATTAAAGGTATCTTTAATATCTAACTGTAATGTAACAGAGAAATAAAAGAAAGCAACTTATGATAGTATGTAATTCAATCTAGAAATGGCCAAAACTCCTGATGACACAATAATTAGGTGCTTGCATATGTACATATAATTACCATTAATGTGCCCACTACAAATGCAGACTACTGCAGTACTTTTGACCTGGAACTCAAATGCCACAAGCAATGTTGCCACTAGTGAGTTTTTAAAATGATAGAAAACTCTTGGTTACGTACTGAACAAAGACTACAACCTTCCCTCACTTAACTGGTAATTGCATTTTTGGGCAAATCAAGTATTGCAGATCTGCAACAACAAAAATATGAAATGGAATTATAATATACACTCAAAAAATTATTGTCGATGTCCACCAGTCAGAGATCGTGAGGAACAGATCTGATTGAGTCGAGTTGGGTTTATCAGTACGCTTTTGCACAAGAGAGATCACATACCATGGGGAACCATGGGGTGCCTCAGTATGGGAGTGCTGGGAAGGGCTTTTTATAGGATTTGGGGTTGTGTTGGGTGATTTCAAGAAGGGCTCCATGAATCCTAGTTTTACTCTGGATTGAGTACTTTCAGAAAGCAAGGGCAATTCTAAATGAGTGTAAATATTAAAATTTTTAATCTAGGAGGAAGAAGGAACACAGTGATCCAATGGGTAATGAACCAACTATCACACATGTAAGCCAAGAGACAGGAATGTTTGGTCGCTCTATGATTTACACAGAATCTAAGTTTAACATGACTATGGAGTGTCTTAATTTTTGTCTTCCTCCACCACATTCAGAGTGGCCTTGTCAGATGTTGGTGTTCTATAAAATTGTTTATATTCAACAGAATAGCCTAGCCATTAGCGCCAGGTCAGCTTCCAACTGACAGCTGTAAGGGTTGCTTTTCTTTTCTCATTATAAACAAGATTTCCATGTACATAATTATTCAGCGAGGTACAAAGAAGTCATGAGATACAGGATAATTCTTTGCTGTCTAAAACTGTCCTATGCTATTCAGGCACCCAGCATCTCTATTCACTTTCATTCACATTTCATTGGCCATTGTTCACTCACATTTCATGGCCTCAGACGAATTAAGGAAGCTGGGAAATGTAGAACAAATGGAACGTTTAGTGAGCATTACTATCTCTACTATATGCAACCTTCAATAAATTATTTTACTTCTCTATTAGTTACCTACCTGTAACATGAGGTTACATGGTACATAATTGTCATTTTTCCCTCTTGGGGAGAATCATACCAGATAATACATAAAAGAATTTTAATAAGCTCTAAGAGTTACACAGATTTTAAAAGGCCCATAGTACCTATATGTTGGAATTAATGTGCCATCACCTCTGCGTGCGCACACACACATCTTTACCTATCTATTTAGAGGTCTGGGTCAAAGAATACTCTGGGAGATGTGGAATTAGAATGTGATTTTACTAGGGCTAGGCGCGGTGGCTCACACCTGTAATCCCAGCACTCTGGGAGGCTGAGACAGGCGGATCACCTGAGGTCGGGAGTTCAAGACTAGCCTGACCAACATAGAGAAACTCCATCTCTACTAAAAATACAAAATTAGCCGTGGTGGCGGACACCTGTAGTCTCAGCTACTTGGGATGCTGAGGCAGGAGAATCGCTTGAACCAGACAGGTGGAGGTTGCAGTGAGCCACGATCGTGCCACTGCACTCCAGTCTGGGCAACGAGAGCGAAACTCTATGTCAAAAAAAAAAAGTGATTCTACTTTCATTTTACTAGCACCATTCAGTCAATTCACCTGTATCCAAGGCTGACCAGGGACAATAGAGAGGAAAACCACTTATCCTCAGTTTCTCCTGATTTCTTCAGTCTTGATGAAATGATTAAAGTGTCAGATTTTATTTTCCAAAGAGTATCTCCCATCCCACATACTCTTATTATAATGTAATCTTAACACTCCTCTCATCAAGTACTGGGCTCTATGTACCCTTCTATTGAAGCTGGATGGACCTTGGTTATTGCTTCATCCAATGAAGTATGACAGAAGAGACATAATGTGAATTCCAAGACTAGTCATTAAAATGCCATGCACTTCTCTTGCTCTCTTGGAAGACTCATTGTTAGAACCCAGTGCCAGGTTGTGAAGAAGTCAAATGTGCCCTCAGGGAGAAACTACACAGTGTAGGTGTTCCAACCAACAGCCTAGCTGACGCCACAGCTGACAGCCAATGTCAACCGCCAGGTCAGTGGCTGAAAAGCTCCATGCCACTTCCTGGCTCCTGCCCCAGCCATCACCGTGCTCCATCCAAATTCCTGTCCTACAGAATTTGTGAGCATAATAAAATATCTTGTTTTTCACCAGTACCAGTAATTCTGGGGGTGGAGTTTTATGTAGCAACAGCATCTGGGACAGTGCAACTCAGTGGCAACTATAATATTCACTTAAGTACTACATAAAGATCAACTATGTATTTACTAAATTATTACATCTCTAATACTGTACTAACAACTGGAGTGTACTGTACTAACAACTCCAGTTAGTACAATATGGAAAGTTAGTACAAATGGAAATAATCATGGATAATGCTCAAAAGTGCACTGTATTGACAAGAATCCAGTTAGGCTATGAGCAACAGAGAAGTCAGAACAATAATACTTGAAGAAGATAGTTCCCTTCACTTTTATTAAAAGTTCAGACAGCTGGCCAGGCATGGTGGCTCACGCCTGTAATCCCAGTACTTCGCGAGGCCGAGGCGGACGGATCACGAGGTCAGGAGATAGAAACCAGCCTGGCTAACACGGTGAAACCCCATCTCTACTAAAAATACAAAAATTAGCCAGGCGTGGTGGCAGGGTGGTAATCCCAGCTAGTAGGGAGGCTGAGGCAAGAGAATCGCTTGAACCCAGGAGGCAGAGGTTGCAATGAGCCGAGATCACACCACTGCACTCCAGCCAGGGCGACAAGAGCAAAAGCTCTGTCTCAAAAAAAAAATTCAGACAAGCAGTTCAGGGATGCTATACACAAGATGGGATTCAGACAGTATCTACCTCATTTATCTGCCATTCACAAAACGAAGCCTTTACCACATAGTCCAAGATGGCTGCTCTAGTTCCTGCACTGTGTCTACCTTTCAGGAAAAAGGGGGAAGGGATGGGCATGCCTCCTCCTTTTAAGGATACTTCCTGGAAATGTATCCATTGGCCCGAACTCGGTCATGTGGCCACACCAAGATACAGCGATAAACTTTGGGAAAGGTTATCTTTATTCCAGGATGCCATGCCCTAGCTAATTAGGTGGTAAATCTATAAAAGGGGAAAAATGAGTATTAGGGAATACATGGTAGCTCCTGCCACACGCATATTCTAAAATTCAGTTGTTACTTGGTTTAGGATTACAGTTCAAATAACACAGTTATCTGAAAGAACTATACCAATGTATCCTCTGTTAGACTCTCAATCCTAAAGATTTAGGTTAGATCTTTCAGATTAAATTTTAAAATGTCTTCAGTGCAGTATCAATTCTTCTCACCAGACAGAACAGCTGAGTATAAGTAAAATAAACAAACTCTTAACAAATTATTAATTTTTAAGAAAGGAAAAGGCATTTAGAGCAAATATTTTCTCTAAAAATACTAATATATCGTGTTTTATATCCTACAGATATTCCTGTAATCTGTTTTCCTTAGGAAAGTCACTCAATAACCGGAAGTTCTGTTAAATCGTCTAAAGTATTACATATTTGTCATGAGGATTAAATGAGATTACACATGTCAAATGCCTTGTAAACAGTAGAATTTTATACAAATATAAAGTTTTGCACCTTCAAAGCTATCACTCCAATAAGACACTTATTCAATTAAACAAATAATCTTAAAAACTATTTTAACAATGTACAAATATATTCACAACATAATCTGCTGATTAAGACTTCAACAGTTTATAATACCTACAACAGAATTTACAAATGCCTACAATAGTTTGTAGATTGGTTTACAGTTACACAGAATGCTTTAAGAAATACCATTAATACAAATGCATAATTTACAATATCCCCATTATAGCAAGAAAAAAAAATAGATTCAGAAAATAAAATGTCTTTTAGGCATTTATTATGCCAGGTATGTAAATGATTATTCTCATTATGACATGAGAATAATGCTCTTTTAGTGGTAAAAGATCTATTAGCTCAAGGTCCACTGAAGAGCTTTCAATCTAGCTATCCTTTCTGTAAAATAAATAGAACAGCAGCAATCTCTGGGTATTCCTTAAACAAACGATGATGATTCCACTTATATTAACTGGGCCTTAAGTAAATGACTTCTTACAAATAAAAATAAGATTTTAGAAAGTAGTTAATACCACTGGCCCTAATTGTTTTCACTTGCTTGTATATGTCTAAGAAATTTCCCCATGAAGTACATATTAAAAACTAACAATAATTTCTAACTTATACATAAGCCAAAGTGCTCACTCTTACCATGGAAGCAAAATTTACTCCTGAAAATCATCTACAGAAATAATATGTAAACACATAGAGCTTTGAGACAGACTAAGAACATCCTCCCATGTTTTATGGATCAAAATGCAAAGGTCTCCATTACCTATGTAAATGAACACTTTCATTAACTTGAGATATACTGATACTACATGGCTGTGTGCATACCTATGGAACATGTGCATACCTACACCACAGAATAAATCTTGACAATGTTTCTAGTGCCAACATATACTTTCTAGCCCCAAATGCTGGAAAGGAAATAAAAACTTAACATGAAAACTATTTTTCCTTTTTATAAATAAAGTTTTTAAGTGGAAAAACAAAGCCAACACTCCTCGTTGCAACATGGACTAAGCTCTAAAAGGTTCAGAGTCAAGAATCTCTTCAGTTGTTCCCCCAATGTAACAAAGCACATTAAGTTTTGTCTATTCAGGAAGTCTGATCATCTCCAGTGTTCTGCAAAAGACAAAAAAAAAACAACTCCGTAATATCAAAGTTATTTCACTTCACACACCATGGACTTCAAGGCTTATGCCTAGGAAAACATTCTATATTTCTAAGCAGAGCATTACCTTACATACAATGGCCCAATCACATTAAAAAGTAGACATGCCAGGACAGGAGCGGTGGCTCACGCCCTGTAATACCACCACTTTGGGAGGCTGAGGTGGGCGGATCACAAGGTCAGGAGAGAGAGACTATCCTGGCTCTAACACGGTGAAACCCCGTCTCTACTAAAAATACAAAAAATTAGCTGGGCATGATGGCGGGTGCCTGCAGTCCCAGCTACTCGGGAGGCTGAGGCAGGAGAATGGCATGAGCTCAGGAGGCAGAGCTTGCAGTGGGCCAAGATCACGCCACTGCTCTCCAGCCTGGGTAGAAAGAGCGAGATTCCGTCTCCATAAAAAAAAAGTAGACACGCGCTACTGAAGTAAACCCATGGATACCATCATCCACCCAGCTGTCCGGTTTGTCCCATTTGAGCAGATGCCAGTACCATGTAAGACACTAACCCTATCCATGTTATGCCAGGTTTAAGGTTTAATTTCACCTGTATTCCATGTCCCTCTCCAGACCTTCAGAAACACTGAAAATTCTAAGGATAAAAACCTAATAAGTACATACATGAAAGTTACCCTAAGGTGGACCACAGTAAAGGTATACTGGGACCATGCAAATATCCTTCAGAATGAGATGATCATGTCCCTACGTGAATATTCACTTTCTCTACTTTTCATCTTCTGGAAGAGAAACTGTACAGTAGCATAAAAAGAACAATAAATTTTGAGTACGAAGGGCTGGGTTTAAGATCTAGCTTTGTACCACTTATTAGCTGTATAATCTTAAGTAAATAATTTAATTTCTCAGGGCTTTAGTTATCTAAAATGTAATCCCTGGATCAGCACCCTCAGTACCACCCAGAAACTTGGGAGAAATGCAAATTATGAGACCCTACCCCTTGATCTACTGAATAAGGAGTCTGGAGGTGGAACTCAGCAATCTTGTGCCCTCTAGGTGATTCTCATGTATGTTCGAGTTTGAGAATCCCTGTCCTATATAACATCACTTGCCCAACCTACTGTACTAACCAAATGCAAGGTATTACCCATATAAAGACCTTGTCACTTTTCTTTTTTTTTTTTTTTTTGAGACGGAGTTTCGCTCTTGTTGGAATAAGAGCGAACTCCCAGGCTGGAGTGCAATGGCGCGATCGCAGCTCACCACAACCTCCGCCTCCCGTGTTCAAGAGATTCTCCTGCCTCAGCCTCCCTAGTAGTTGGGATTACAGGCATGTGCCACCACACCTGGCTAATTTTATATTTTTAGTAGAGATGGGGTTTCTCCATATTGATCAGGCTGGTCTCGAACTCCCGACCTCAGGTGATCTGCCCGCCCCGGCCTCCCAAAGTGCTGGGATTATAGGCATGAGCCACCGCACCCGGCTGACCTTGTCACTTTTCCCAAGAGATTTAACCAATAATTATTTACCTACGACGACTACTCATCCTCCTGAAAACCCTGATGTTGGGGTATTATAGTAAAATCCTTATGTTCTAGGGGGAAAAAAACATCTGAGTACAAATGTTATGGTCCTATTGTGATTCAACTGTTCTCCCTAAAACCATACAACATACAGGCTGGGCGCGGTGGCTCACACCTGTAATCCCAGCACTTTGGGAGGCCGAGGCGGGCAGATCACGAGGTCAGGAGATCGAGACCATCCTGGCAACACAGTGAAACCCCATCTCTACTAAGAATACAAAAAAATTAGCCGGGTATGGTGGCTGGTGCCTGTAGTCCTAGCTACTGGGGAGGCTGAGGCAGGAGAATGAGGCGGGGCTTGCAGTGAGCCAAGATCGTGCCACTACATTCCAGGCTGGGTGACAGAGCAAGACTCCGTCTCAAAAAAACCATACAACATACATTCTTCAAGGATATTCACTTAAAGCTCCCATAATTAATGAAAAACAACTGAACTTAAAAGTAATTTTTAAAAAATAAGTTATTGGCCGGGCGCGGTGGCTCAAGCCTGTAATCACAGCACTTTGGGAGGCCGAGACGGGCGGATCACGAGGTCAGGAGATCCAGACCATCCTGGCTAACACGGTGAAACCCCGTCTCTACTAAAAAAAAAAATACAAAAAACTAGCCGGGCGAGGTGGTGGGCACCTGTAGTCCCAGCTACTCGGGAGGCTGAGGCAGGAGAATGGCGTAAACCCAGGAGGCGGAGCTTGCAGTGAGCTGAGATCTAGCCACTGCACTCCAGCCTGGGCCACAGAGCGAGACTCCGTCTCAAAAAAGAGTAAATAAATAAATAAAAAATAAAAAAATAAAAAATAAGTTATTATCAATGATAGTTTATCCTTCCTGGCTTTAAAATAATTTTAGGATACTGATAATACACTTCCAGAATGTCTTGAACACCCCCAAAGAGCAATTAAAACATCTTTATCTTTATATTTAAATAACTAAATGCCTTTTAAAAACTTCTGTTCAGGAGCATTTCATAAAAATTAAACTATGGGCCAGGTGCGGTGGTTCACGCCTGTAATCCCAACACTTTGGGAGGCCGAGGCGGGAGGATCACGAAGTCAGGAGATCAAGACCATCCTGGCTAACAAGGCGAAACCCCATCTCCAGTAAAAATACAAAAAAATTAGCCGGGCGTGGTGGCGGGCACCTGTGGTCCCAGCTACTCGGGAGACTGAGGCAGGAGAATGGTGTGAACCCGGGAGGCAGAGCTTGCAGTGAGCCAAGACTGCGCCACTGCACTTCAGCCTGGGCGACAGAGCAAGACTCCGTCTAAAAAAAAAGATTAGAAATAATTGCATCAGTTACTGATCACATCCAGAAAACACTTACTTGTCGTAAGAACTGCTTTCCAAAATATGAAGTAGCCATGCTGGTTAAATTCTTTCTGCTGCCCACCTTACACCTGATGTAACCATACAGGTTGGCACCTTGTAGCACCACACCCATGATAACCACCGCCTGGGACAAGGGAAAAAATAATCAGTGGTTACTGAAATTGACCTTTCTCTGTGCCATAAATGAGACAAGGCAGATTGTCATGAGAAAGAGAGGGAAGAGGAAGCTCTGCAAAGCCATGATTGTGCCAGTGAGACTTTTCCAGAGACAGCTGCCAGAATAGACCCAACTGATAGTCGCTCTGCACAAGGCATGAGTCATTCACCCAGCAGGTATTTACTGAACACAACCGCTCTATGTGCCAGGCACATACTAGCTGCTGGGCATGCAGTGAAGGGGGAGCTTTCTTGCTCTCTGTTTCCCACTGGTCTGTGAGTAAAGTTAGGAAAAGTAAATGAGACTCAGGAAAGGCTCAAATGTTAATTATTCCTGTAAGAATTACAAAAGAACAGTCAAGAGGTAGATCAAGTCCAATAAACTGAGAGCAGGCAGGGGTGAATCTCTGCTCTATGTGACAAGTGGCTTCTAGTAGAGGGGATGCAATGCCCTAAGGGAGCAATCAACAGATGCCTGCCTTAACTGCGAAGGGAGACCGCTCCAAGGGGAACTGTACTTTTGCAGAGCTGTTTGTTCCTCTGAGTTTCTTTTTCTCACCTATGGTGATCCCACTAGGATCAATGAGAAGTGAGAAAAAGAAACTCAAAACCCATTCTTTAAAAATTTCTAATTAATCTCAATTAGAAAAATTAAGACAATGTGAGGAATTCCCATGGTTAAAGATTCTAATACAGTGATCAGCAAAGTTCTTCTGTAAAGGGCCAAATCATAAATATTTTAGATCATACGGTCTCTGTTGCAATTACTCAACTCTAATGTTCTAATCCAAAGGCAGCCATAGATGATATATAAATGCACAAGGCTGTTTTTCAATAAAAACTTACAAAAACAGGTGTCGGGCTGAATGTGGTCTGCAGGCCATAGTTTGCCAACCCTTGTTCTGGAATAAACAGCTCAGCGACCATTCTACTCTTTTATATCTGTGACAAGCAAAGGAGCTCAATGAAATGTCTTTTTCCAATCTAGATTTATTCTCCTTACCCTTAACAAGATGTATGGCTGATTTTAATGTTTAATTAATAGATTTAAATGTTTGATTAATGAACAGGTTCACATTCCTAGTAAAAGACGAGGAGGTGATACTTTCTGTTCTAAACTTATGTTTCATGGAATTAAACGTGTTAGTGTAATAAGAAGTTGCTAGTTACCTACATAAACATAAAACTGTGTCTTTATTTGAATAAATGTCCTTTTAACTTCCCATGCTTCTCAAATAGTGGCGCTGCTGGGTATGTATATATCAACATGCCAGGGTAACCTGAATTCACAGACCAATCACAGGTCCTGCTAAGGCATCAATTTACTCATTGGCAACAAATGTTAAAATCTGTAAGTTAAACTTCTGGTTTAAGATGGTGCAGTAAAGTCAGGCATGAAGATCTTCCTCCCCTTAAGGTATAAACAGCAAACAGCGTTTTTAAAAACGCAAATAAACTAATACCAACAAACATAAAAAAGGGCTGGTGGCCGAAGAGCCAGCCTGGAGCAGCTCTACACAGCTCCACACTCTCCAAAGAAGCTCTAAGGAAGATTTCACTAATAATTGCCATCCCCAGCAACTTACAGAAAAGCAAAAGACCCAAGAAAAAAAATGCAGAAATAGCCATGACAACAGAAACTCCTCCCAACTAACAATGGCCCAAAAAGGCAGGAAAATCCCTGCAGCTGGCCATAGTGGTGCCACCAGGTGGGAAGAAGGCAGGAGAGGAAGCACAGAAGCATCAATAATCATGAGAGCTGATCATCTTAAGAGAAGTGAGAAGGTGGGAGACTCATGGAGAGCCTGGGTGAAGCCCCTTCCTGTCCTGTGGTCTTAACCCATTTATTTTTATTATTTTTAATTAATTATTTCTTTTGAGATGGAGTCTCGCTCTGTCGCCCAGAAAGGAGTGCAGTGGCACGATCTCTCCCTGCAAACTCCGCCTCCTAGGTTCACACCATTCTCCTGCCTCAGCCTCCCGAGTAGCCGGGACTACAGGCGCCTGCCACCATGCTAATTTTTTGTATTTTTAGTAGAGACAGGGTTTCACTATGTCAGCCAGGATGGTCTCGATCTCCTGACCTAGTGATCTGCCCGCCTCGGCCCTCCCAAAGTGCTGGGATTACAGGCATGAGCCACTATACCCAGCAATCTTAACCCATTTATGCAGTAGGTTGCAATTTTGTAAATTTTTGCATGAGTGAAAAATCAGACCTTGGTGATGACCTTGAGCAGTAGGATATAAATAACTCCTACATGCTTAGCGTTCCAATAATGGAACACTAGGCATAAGTAGGTTAACACAGGATCAAACTGGCTTTCACATAACCTCTCCCTGTTTTGTTTTAAGGAAGTAGAAACACTGCTAGAAAAAGACTGGGCTGACTCTCCTGGATGGATGCTAAAACTCCAAGGTCTCATAAACAATCCAAAGCAGAAGGGAAAAACCAGAGAGTGCACAGCCAACCAGGAGACAAGAGCTCCACTAAGGAAGAGAACGCAAAACCAGGCAGCCCAGCCAAGACAGCCAGAGCCTGGCGAGGTCTCCACCTCGCACCTCACACCTGTGTCTTAATGCCACCAAACCCAGCACCGCAATTCCAGCTCAGAGCAGCAGCCACATGCCTCAGACATCAGGGGAAGGTGGTCAAGGAAGATTCACCCTCACTAAACCAGCAGAAAGAGAAGGGCTGGACAGGGCTGTCACTGTAAGGATAAGCAAAATGGATAAGGACAAAGGGAAGTGCATTTATGCAAAACTATAGCAAAAACAGAAAAAAGAAGCACAGTATACAGAAGATAGGTGAAGAATCTACTCAGAAAGAAAAAAAAAACCATTGAAATAAAAGCATTCCTGGGAATATTTCACCCTATAGAAAAATCTAAAGATAAGAACTCAAAAAGCATGAGGATGAGATAACAGGAAATGAAAACGGAGCTGACAAAGCTAAGGAAATACAGAGAGAAGCCTTAGCTGAGCACCTAAAATAGTTACTGTTCTCTCCTCTGCCCTCTCTACCCCATTACTTTGTATCATTAAGTAACATACCCTACTGTATTTTTTACTGTCTGTCTACCTTCCACTAGAACACAAGCTCTACTGGAACAGTCATCTTGTTTACCTGTCCCCTAACTTATCCCCCTGTGTCCCCAGGCCGCTCTGACATAACAGTGAACTCTTAAAATTGCTGAATAAATAAGGAAATGAATAATTACAGCAACAAGAAAATAGTAGATGAGAACAAATAAAAATGATCCAACTTAGACATAACTAATACTTCAAAATTAAAGGTCAAAACATAGAACATAAATAAATGCAAAGATTTAACAAAAAAAAAAATTTTCCTGATTCCAAGTAAAACTTTAGTCTGCCTGTCTCAGAAAGGCACACAGGCTCCAGAAAATTGATATGGAAAGATAAATACAGATACATCCGGGTTACACGAACTAAAAAAACAAAACAAAACCTTATGGGGAGAGATTACAAAGGTTTATAAGTAAGCCTGGCCTCAGACTTCTCCAAAATATTCAATATAAGAAAATGATGGAATAGCATCTTCCAAACGGAAACAAACTGTGACCCAAGAATATTAATCCAGCCAGGTCATCATTCAAGAATGGTCAATAGGCTCATATGTTTAAACATGAGTCAAAAGAAAATGTAACCAACCAATAAGTAAAAGGAGAAGCTGCAGTAAGACTGGTGATAGGCAATGAATCGATTTTTTTAAAAAACAGATCAAAGACTGAACACCCACTAAGAAATATGTTTTCAAAAGATAACTATTATAATACTTGGTAACACAAAAATAACATTGGAACAAACAAGAAAGAAAGGAGGAGACTCATAGGAAGGAATATGAGTGTTTATTTTCTTCCCTTTCTAAACAGAGTCTATTAAGTCAATAAACAGGTTTAAAGTACATTAATTAATGTTACAAAGAAAACCACTAGAAGGACTAAAATAAGACCACAATAAGCAAAACGCTAGAGGTAGGAGCAGAGAGAAGTTAAAGAAACCATATGAGTGTAAACTTTCCCATTTTCCAGAGCAGGAAATCTACAAATATTGAATAAATTTCCTAATTCATGAAAGAGGGTAATAATATAAAGTAATTAAAGGTAACTACTAGAAGAACTGAAAAAGATAGTAAGTTTCCAAATCCAAAGAAGTATGAATGTATGAGCACACACAAAGAAAAAAAGAACCTGTATCACAAAACAGAACTAAAAAAAATACTACAAATTAGGAGGAAAAACATAATTAAGGTCAAAATATACCTGATATCAGTAAATATTGTGTGAAAAAATTTCACACATCCCTAATGATAAGGACTCGGTTGTTGCTTCCTATGATTACCATCAGACATCTTAATGGATTATTTGAAAGTTCTACATTGATACTCACCAACCATTTTACTCTGAAGGAGAAGAGTGCACTAAAGGCAAATATCACCCACAGCACTGGACAGGCAATAAGTCCCAACCAAAAGATTCTTGATTCAGCCTCTGACACAGTTTTATTCTCTTGAGAGGACTCCTATAAAAGAACATAAATTCAATTATCATGTTGTGAGATTTATCAATAAAAAGTTCAACATGTTTAATAAAAAACATACTACTCACAAGTTCAAATATTAATACAGACAGCCCGAGTCCTAAGTCAGAAGCCAAAAAAAACATGACTTCCACTCTTGTAATTTTAGGAACTGATCTATATTAACTCAAGAATTTTGCATTTTGCATTTTCAGGACAGGATGGATGGTTTACCACAACACATGACAGTAAAGAGTGGTCTCTGATAGGCTTCTATTCAATTCTTCTTGCACTTGTACTGCTTATTCATAAGGAAGCTCTAAATGATACCTTTCTGACTAAGGATCAAGGAAATCACAGTTATAATCATTCTGGAGACTAAAAGGTCAAATTAGCATCCAGAGGGGGGGAAAAAATGGAATTAAGGGATTCAAGACAATTATCAAAATGTCTTAGCAATACTCAGGAATTTACAAGGGTGGTAAGTTGTGTCCAAGGTAGATTCCATAATATAAATGAATACAGGCTCATTGAACACAGTGCCACTTTCTTAAAATAACTTGTCAATACCCTTGATGTACTGTCGCCAAGAATTTGGTCCTCTGTTTCCAAAACTTATTTCCATGAGGAAAGTGAATATTCACTATAGTGTAGCAGGCTAACCCAAAACAGACCGGGACCCCCAGGGCTCCTGAAGGCAGAAGTTTGAAGAATAGAGTGCTCTGATCAGCTTTTCTATCCAGTTGCACTCCTCCTCCTCCTTTTTCCTGCCTAAAAAGGAAAGACGACCACAGGAGCAAAGACAGAACAAGATGTTGAAAGCAGTTATCTGCTGGGCATAGAGGGATTCATGGAGATACTAACGAAGGCAACACAGAGGTATTTTATCAGCAGTCCCTGACAGGCAGTTTAGCACACTGTATAAACGCTGACCCAGTGTCTTTCCTCAAAGGATTCTGTTCTGTGTATTGCTTGTTTCTGGTCTGAACTAGACAGAAAAATGCATTAAATTCTAGAAGGCCATCTCCTTTAGTACTGACATGCCAAGTGATTTGCTAAGTGTTTTCAATTCTGAATACTTCATCTTCTAATATTTAAATATAATCTACAAATCATTTAGCTGATAACACTATTTCAAATAAAAAAGGCACTTTACCTTTCTAGATTCAAATACCCAGTGGCTCTTTCCATCTTCATCAATGTGATTCCACCAACGTAGGCCAACCATTAGTCTACCTGTGACATTCTGGTGAAGATTAATGTAAACAGGCACATTTTAAAAGCATTATTTAAAGATCTATCATCAGCTCATATCTTAGTGTAACATTTCACAAACAAAAACCTTCAGCTTTACCTTCATAATATCCAGTTAGCAAAGACTACTATATAACAGGCCTGGCTAAATGATTAAGTAAAATGATAATGGCAGTACTAGTAAAGGTAGAGGTAACAGAGCAAGCCACAAGTCTACCCATAAACATTACCCCTTCTCTTTTCCCTCATGAACAATTTGTCCTTTCTCCCGTTCCCTAATTGTCCCTAAACTCCTTGCTATTTGGTTACTGTGACCTACCTTACATCCTGACTACAGCTACATATATTTTACAACTACATATCCCCAAAAATGGTTATACACACTAGCCTTCAGTCAGTCTCTCAAGTGTACCAAGCTCTTTTCCTACTTACTAAGTTAACAAACTCCTTTGATAGGTTTCCTAATGTTTATTTACTCAACAGATATTTACTGAGCATCTACTATGTGCTGGTAATACAACAGTGACTAACAGATACCATCTCTTTTCTCAGAGAAAGAGGTGAAGAGGAAGCAGACAACCAATGTACAAATGTACCATTATCAACTGAGGTAAAGTCCTGCAAGGGAAAAGTGTGGGATGATTGAAGAGTATAACAGCAAAATTTGATCTAGTCTGGGTATCAGAAAATGACTCTCTGAGGAGTCAACATTTGGAATGAAATTTAAAGAGTAAGTAAGAGTCAACAGTACCGGGGATGTTTAATTAATGATGTCCACTAACAGATTCAGTGGTTCTGTGAACTTCGATGGGTAAAAAAAATGTTATCTTCATTTCCATTAACCTCTGGCTGAAATTTAACATATCTTTAAATTATGAATGTAGACAACAAACTACGAATGTAGGTAAAATTAAAAACACCCTGACGAAACAGAAATCACAGACATTTTTTTATTTTGTACTATACCTGCTACAGTTATCTCAAAATATTGTAGGTTTTTTTTGTTTTGTTTTGTTTTTTGTTTTTGAGATGGAGTTTTGCTCTTGTTGCCCAGGCTGGAGTGCAATAGGGCGATCTCAGCTCACTGCAACCTCTGCCTCCCAGGTTCAAGTGATTCTCCTGCCTCAGCCTCCCAAGTAGCAGGGATTACAGGCATGCGCCCCACGCCCAGCTAATTTTGTATTTTTAGTAGAGACGGGGTTTCTCCATGTTGGTCAGGCTGGTCTTGAACTCCTAATCTCAGGTGATTCACCGGCCTCAGCCTCCCAAAGTGCTGGGAATACAGGAGTGAGCCACCGCACCCAGCCTCAAAATACTGTTTAGGCTCACCACTGCTTTGAAAGTAGTTAGCATATCTTTAAATTATTAATGGAGACAACAAACTACAAATACAGATAAAATTAAAAACACCCTGACACAATAGAAACCACAGACATTTTTCATTTCATACTATACTTGCTGCAGTTATCTCAAAATATTGTTTATGCTCACTACTGCTGTGAAAGTAGTTATTAGACCTGCCACTAGATCTTACCATTAATAAATTTATAAAGTATCGTAGTCCTCCCTTATCTGCAGGGTATACAATCCAAGACCCCCAGAAGATGCCTGAAATTGTGGATAATATCGAACCCTATATATGCTATATTTTTTCCTATACATACATACCTATGATAATGTTTAATTTATAAGTAAGGCACAGTAAGAGATTAACAACAAGAAATAAAAATAGAACAATTATAACAACATAATCTAATAAAATTTATGTGAATGTGGTTCTCCTCATGCAATATCTTACTGTTTAGTATAGTGTACTACAGTAACTGAAACCACAGAAAGTGAAACCTCAGATAATGGGGGGACTACTACACATATCACTCAATCAAAAATTTACTTTTTTAATATTTTTAAATTATATTTCAATATAAGTGACTTCCTTTGTAATCTTATGTACCTTATATATGTGAAAACATTATCATGAGTCTACGAAAGGGGCCCATGGCATAAAAAGATTAGGAATCCCTGTCTTAAGGTGATGTGGGAGCAAGAAGAGCATTCCAGATAGAGTAGTAGGCACTGACGCCCTAATGAATAAAGTATAATCTATGGATTTATGGGACTTGGTCATTAATAGCATATGGAGTAGGAAGGAGGCAACTGATACATTTCTGGTTTACTCAAGTAAAAACAGTAGTGATTCCAGAGCCCGTGAAAGGGAACACTTAAAGAAGAAGAGTTTTTGGGGAGTGGAAGATGACAAGTAGTATTTTACACATGTTAAGATATGAGATGCCTGGCCAGTCATGGTGGCTCACTTGGGTTCAAGACCAGCCTGGCTAACATAGCGAAACCCTGTCTCTACTAAAAATACAAAAATTAGCCAGCCATGGTGGCACATGCCTGTAGTCTCAGCTACCAAGGAGGCTGAGTCAGGAGAATCGCCTGAACCCGGGAGGCAGAGGTTGCAGTGAGCCGAGATCGCACCACTGCATTCCAGCTTGGGCAACAAAGCGAGATTTCACCTCAAAAAAAAAGATCTGAGATGCCTTCAAGACAGCCACATAAAAATGTGAAGAAGACACGTGGAGAGGCCTTGAGTTGTGAAGACAAACCTGAATGGAGATACAGATCTGGGAGGCAACACAGCTTACAGATCAGCAATCAAAACCAGAAGCACAGATGGCACTCCTTAGGAAAGGAATACAGAAGAAAAGGAAGAGTCTTATGAAACCAAAATTCCTATGGGAGAGATGTTAAGTGGGGGAAAAAAAAAGAGCTGGCAAGGGAGATCTAAACCAGAGGTATTTTCAAAGAATGCTCTCAGAATACTTTCAAACTCTTCCATGTTCCCATTTTCCAACTCTTTCCTGCTTTTATCTTTATTAGCTTATTTTCCTAATTTCTCAGGCCTATTGCTTATTTTTGAAACTTCTGGATTCAAGTAGTCCATTATTTTCCCTCTTTCTATTATTTTCACTCTGAATTCAGTTTTTGACATATTCAGAAAGCTTGACTGTAAATGATCACCATTAAGGTATAAATAACCTATATTTACAGTTTTTTGCTTCCTTTTAAACCCAATTACATAGCAGTTGGTTTTTTAAAAAGAATTCCAATTTTGACAACCACTTTCTATTAATTTCTAGTTCTGTTTCATTGGACTAGAAAATGTAGGTGCCCTGGGCAATTTTATTTCGATTTTCTTCACAGTGATATTTAGTCAATCTTTGTAAATGCTCCACAGGCACTTTACAAGAAAGTATTCTGTCATACAAAGTCCCAAAAACTGCTATTAAATTGATGTTGCTAATTATTTCATTCAGATCCTTCAGACCTTAGTTATTTTTGGCACTTTGGTTTGTTAAAGATTGTAGTTTGTTAGACTTATCATAATGCTTTTCTATCTTCTAATATTTCTAATTTTTTTAATACATAGTTTGATATAATTTTACTCTGAATGATCTTCACTGTGATTCATAAAATGACATTTTTTTGTTCCTCTTTGTGCTTTCTTATTCTGATTCATATCTCATCTGATAATCATACCATGTCAAGTTTCTTTTTGTTTGAGTTGATCTGATGTTATCTTTGCCTTCTTTTATTTTTTCTAATGTCATTAATTTGGTTAGATCTTTTGTTTGCACTTTGATTTCTGACCCAATCTTAATATTCTTGTCTTTAAATGGGTATATTAATCAAATTACATTTACTATTATAATGAATTTGCTATTACTTACATCACCTTATACACGTGCTTTCTGATTTAAGCTTCCTTGACACTTGCTTTGTTTTCCTTCTTTTGCTCTATGAACTGTTTTACTTGTTCCATCTTCTCTAATGTTTCAGAAGATACATGACTTGTTTTAAATTTTACTAATAGTTGTCATTAAATTTTTAAAACCATTATTTAACCTTTTTTACTCAATTTGTCAGAGTGAATAAAATAAAAACCAATATAAGCTTTAGCATTTAAACATACCTTTAAATTATTTTCCGTTCTCTACCTCTTCTTTATCTTCATTAACATCACCTAGGGCAAGCCTATCCAACCCTCTGCCCACAGGCCTCATGCTGCGCAGGACAGCTTTGAATGTGCCCCAAGAGAAATTCATAAACTTTTTCTTTTTTTTGAGACAGAGTCTCACTCTGTCGCCCAGGCTGGAGTGCAGTGGCACGACCTCAGCTCACTGCAAGATCTGCCTACCGCGTTCACGCCATTCTCCTGCCTCAGCCTCCAGGTTAGCTGGAACTACAGGCGCCCGCCACCATGCCCGGCTAATTTTTTTTTTTGTATTTTTAGTAGAGGCGGGGTTTCACCATGTTAGAATGGTCTCGATCTCCTGACCTCGTGATCCGCCCGCCTTGGCCTCCCAAAGTGTTGGGATTACAGACAAGAGCCACCACCTGGCGGAGAAAATCGTAAACTTTCTTAAAACATTATGAGATTTTTTTGTGTGTGATTTTGTTTTTTAAGCTCATCAGCTAATGTTAGTGTATTTTATGTGTAGCCCAAGACAATTCTTTCTTCCACTGTGGCCCAGGGAAACCAAAAGATTGGACGCCTAGGGGTTTAGATAAAGATTGCTTTTTTGTTTTTTTAGTAAGTACATTGAGATTTATAACAATTATGACACATCTCTATTTTAACTGTTTCAGAACCCTGCTTATCCGAAGTCCACTTAATAACTTCCCCATTCTTGACTTCTTAATTTTGCTTCATATCTCCATTGTTTGGCTATCTACAATTTTGCCAAGGATAAAAGGGTGCCATTTTTTAAGCCCTTGTTTAAAAACAAAAAAACAAAAACAAACAAAACAAAACCTTATCAGAAAATAAACTATTTTGATCACATTTTTTAAAACTCTAAACCCAGAAAAATTTTAAGAGTTTGGAAATTACCAGGAAGATCTGACTGGAAAGCATATTCTATTTGGCTGAATAGAAATTTTATGAACAACAAAAAGAAACGCATATCAAAACTGTGAGTAGGTATGTACTAAATACTTTAGAGCATAAAGTAACAGAAGAAATTCAAATAAATGCAAGCCAAAGTAGAGTGGACAAAAGAAAAACCTAAAGAAAACAGACCTTTGAAATCTTCCTTCTCGGCATTATGTGGCCTATGGAAACTGGCCATCACCAAGCCAACCACTTCTGATAGCTATAAGAATTAAAAGATGGCCAGGCGCGGTGTTTCACGCCTGTAATCCCAGCACTTTGGGAGGCCGAGGCGGGCAGATCCACTGAGGTCAGAAGTTCGAGACCAGCCTGACCAACATGGAGAAACCCAGTCTCTATTAAAAATACAAAAAAATTAGCCAGGCATGGTGGTGCATGCCTGTAATCCCAGCTACTCGGGAGGCTGAGGCAAGAGAATCACTTGAACCCAGGAGGCAGAGGTTGCTGTGAGTGAGCCAAGATCATGCCATTGCAGCCTGGGCAACAAGAGTGAAACTCCATCTCAAAAAAAATAAAACAAGAATTAAAAGATCTAAAAATGGATACATTGGTGGGTGTGAATAGGATTGTAACATCTTACTGGTCTTTGAAACAGTATATGTCTCTGAAACTCCAAAATTAGCCTTTGATTTTTTTTCTCCACTATTTTACTATGAATATTTTCAAACATACAGAGTTAAATTTTACAGCAAATACCCAAATATCATCTAGAGTCCATATTTAATATTTTATTATGCTTACTTGATTACCTATTTATCCATGTACCTATCTATCCATCCATCCATCTCTCTAATCATTGTTCTTGAGTTTAAAACCATTTTTTACACTCCTTTCTATCCCCTACAGCAGGGTGTCTCAACCTTGGCACAACTGACATTTTGGGTAATTCTTTGTTGCAGGGGGGCTGTCCTGTGTGTTAGGCAGCATATCTGCCCTCTATCCACTAGATGTCAATAGCACACTCCTCCCATCTCCAATATTTGGACACTGACAAATATTCAGTGGGTGGCAAGCTTGTCTCTGGTTGAGAAACACTGCCCTAAAGCATCTATAGGAGCTTCTGCAAAAGGTAGGTATTTTTTAAGTATTTGTGGACAACCTACACTGGGGCCTTATCTAGAAATTATATACAGCACACCTACAGGTAAGCCTGAAGCAAAACCCATGGTATGGATTAGAAGCAACATTGTAGGGTCTATGATTGCTAGTCACATTTGTTTATTTGACTTTGAAGCTGACGTAGGTTAGAATATGGCACAGAAAAATCAGCAGCACAGTAACCTACATGTCTCATCTTGTATTGTCAAAGGGAAAAAATGAAAAAAAAATCTACATGCAATTTGATATAGCTAGCACTTTAACACAGACAAGGTTTGAAGTAACAAAAGATTAATACTAATGCAAAATGCTCTCATTATTTTATACATCATTTTCATATTAAATATAATTTTCAAATAAAAACAATCAAAATTACCTTCACTGCCCAAAAGTCACACGACAACAACAAGATAATTGTCACCATACAGGTAATAAAGCTGCTGCTGAGCAACTCACAGAGAAGATAGACGACGATTGCACTGACTCGAAAGAATAAGTGGAAAAATGATGCTACTGGATGTCTGAAAACCAAAACACAATATGCAATTACATTTTACTACAGGTACTAGCAAATGTAGAGAAAAAATGTTTTAGCCGTGGTGTAACTGTGAAGAGTTTTGTCAAAATAAGAGATGACTTTAGGAGGAAGCAAACGTCCTACCTCTCTTTTTCTTAAGTCTCACTATTTGACTAGGCCCTGTTGTCACAGAAAATACACTATGCACAGATGACTTTAACACTTCACTGAATATAAACTTTCACAAAATATATAATAAAGAACTTTACCTCGCTTGGAGAAATAAGGAAACTATATCTTAGAATCTGAATCATATTTTCAAACCATGCCAAAAGAATTCCTTAGCCCTCAGAAATCACTTCAGAAATTAAGACAAAGTTATCAGGTAGGTTGTTTCTTGTTTTGTTTCTTTCTTTTCTTTTTTTTTTTTTTTTTTTTTGAGATGGAGTCTCGCTCGGTCGCCCAGGATGGAGTGTGGTGGCACGATCTTGGCTCACTGCAAACTCTGCCTCCCAGGTTCACACCATTCTCCTGCCTCAGCCTCCTGAGTAGCTGGGACTACAGGCGCCCACCACAACGCCCAGCTAATTTTTTGTATTTTCTTTTTTTAGTGTAGAGGGGGTTTCACCGTGTTAGTCAGGATAGTCTCAAAGTTCTGACCTCGTGATTCACCCGCCTCGGCCTCCCAAAGCGCTGGGATTACAAGCGTGAGCCACTGCACCCAGCCTGTTTCTTGTTTTTTAACACCTTTTGTGAGATATAATTCACATATCATACAATTTACTTACTTAAGGTAAACAATCTAATGGTTTGTAATGGTTTGTAGTACATTCACAGAGTTGTACAACCATCACTCCAATCAATTTTACAACTTTTCATTACCCCAGACAGAATCTTTGTACCCACTGGCAGTCATTCCCCATTTACCTTCAAACCCCTCAGTATCTAGCAACAGCTAATCTATCTTCTGTCTCTACAGATTTGCCTATTCTGGACTTTTCATACAAATGAAATCACACAATATGTGGTCTTTTGTGACTAGCATGAAAGATGAAAGAAAAGTGAAAAACAGCATTTTAGCAGGGTTCAGGCAGAATTTGCTTTCAGTAAGTGAATTTCTTTAGAGAGAATTAAACTTAGAATAGAAATGTCATGTGATTTTGAAATGTGCACAATAAATCAAAATGTAATGTATCTATAGAAACTATATGAAGAAATGGTACATTCTTGGAAAACAGCACAGAATTAAAACACAGGTGTTCAAATAATTGGATTTGCTAATTTTAAAACTCAGTATTAAGTAAAATTCCATATGCCAATTATTCGCAAGAAAATCTGAAATGTCATCTTGGTCTTACACTAAATACTGCATGTTGTCAAACCAGCAACAGGCAGTATTCACAAGCACAGCGAAACGACATACATACAGAACAGCACTGGACACTAACACAGCTCACGCAACTTCTCCTCCTACCTGATTTTGGATTTTCTTGGTCTATTAGTCGTCTCCTCTTCTGCATCAAACAGGGAAACATCTTCAGTGTCATCATTACTATCCTAGTAGGAAAAATAAATGGTCAAGAAGCAAAAGGATATTCAGTGTTTACACGGTCACTGCATGCAAAACTGCATACTCATCAAAATAGAAGATAAAATAATGTGGTTATAGCATCAGGAATTCAAAACCTAGGAAAAGGACACATGCAGATCCTCCATCCCATCCTTCTCAAATCATCTGGCAAAAACCCCAGGTAATAATCCAAGTCTCAGCTGCTCCATTCCTGCCCCTAGGCTGCACTTTCTGAGAAAACTCTGGGGTGCAGATGATGCTACTACAAACTTAACACCTGTCCTCACCTGTTCTCTCCCAAGTCACAGAGCAAGCCGAGGCTACTGGGGATAATCTCAAGGTTTCTGGCTCCTTCACAAAATCATCTGACTGCATCCTTAGTTCCATGATCCCTTCTCACAACTCCTCCTCTTCTTATCCAAGGCTAAACCAATTATTTGTGCTCAGAATAACTTCTTTTCATGCCTCCTCGGGGACTTGTTTCATCATTTTCCCCTTTATTTACATTTTCTTCTACCTTCAAGTCTATCTATTGGATCTTTCTTTTTTGTTGTTGTTGTTGAAATGGAGTTTTTGCTCATCACCCAGGCTGGAGTGCAATGGCATGATCTTGGCTCACTGCAACCTCCGCCTCCTGGGTTGAAACGATTCTCCAGACTCAGCCTCCCAAGTTGCTAGGATTACAGGTGAGTGCCATCACGCCCAGCTAATTTTTGTATTTTTAGTTAAGACGGGATTTCGCGATGTTGGCCAGGCTGGTCTTGAACTCCTGAACTCAGGTGATCTGCCCGCCTCAGCCTCCCAAAGTGCTGGGATTACAGGCATGAGCCACCGAGCCCGGCCTCTACTGAATCTTTCTAATCAGCATATGCATATAAACTTCTTCAAGGCCACTTATTAGGCAAAAAAGATTTTAAGAACCCTGATCTTGAATCTCCCCTTCAATCCTCTACCTTCCCAAAGCATTGCTTCCTTTTACAACCTTAGCCCTTTTTTTTTTTTTTTTTTTTTTTTTTGAGATGGAGTCTTGCTCTGTCACTCAGGCTGGAGTGCAGTGGCATGGCCTCATTGCAACCTCCGCCTCCTCGGTTCAAGCAAGTCTCCTGCCTCACCTTCCAAGTAGCTGGGACTACAGGCGTGTGCCACCAAGCCCAGCTAATTTTTTGCATGTTTTTAGTGGAGACAGGGTTTCACTGTGTTAGCCAGGATGGTCTCGATTTCATGACCCTGTGATCCACCCGCCTTGGCCTCCCAAAGTCCTGGGATTACAGGCGTGAGCCACCACGTCCGGCCTCATAACCTTAGGCTTCTAAGAGTGGTTCACACCTCAATTCACTGCAATTCCCCTCAAGGACAACGAACCTGCTCCTGTTCCTCTCCTAGTGCCACTCAACAGCCTCCCTGCCTTTATCCCTCTCTATTCCAGCCTCTCCTCTACATTACCCAGAGCAATCCTCCCAATATGGAAATCATACCATGTCACTCTACTGTTCAAATTTTTCAATGGCATCCCTACAAGTATAGGATAAAATTTAACTCCTTCACATAAAGCATAGAAGATCACGGAATCTAATGCCCCATACTTGCTTCTGACACTGTCTTCATTGAGCACTGTTGAGCACTGAAGCAATACTGTTAACTACATGGTCTCTAAGAAACACTGCAATCTCTCTCCCATCTCCTGCCTTTCACATGTTGTCTCAGAAAACTCTTCCCTTCCCCATGCCCTGCTCACCACCAGGCAAATACCAAATCATCCTTCAAGTTTTTTAGCTCAAATACTGAAATAGCTGAAAACCTGCCTCTGAAAACCCCATGTTCCTACAGCACTTGGACAAATCTCCATTTGAACAATTATCTCGGAGTATTCTTATTGCAAGTCTACCCACTCCTACCTCCATATATAAACTGCTGGAAAACCTGGAGGACAAGGACAGTCTTGCTCTGTCGCCCAGGCTGGAGTACAGTGGTATGGTCTCGGCTCACTGCAACCTCCACCTCCTGGGTTCAAGTGATTCTAGTGCCTCAGCCTCCTCAGTAGTTGGGATTATAGGAGTGCATCTCAGCTAATTAGCCTGGCTAATTTTTGTATTTTTAGTAGAAACAGAGTCTCACCATGATAGCCAGGCTGGTTTCAAACTCCTGACCTCAAGCGATCCGCCCACCTCACCCTCCCAAAGTGCTGGGATTATAGGTGTGAGCCACCATGCCCAACCAGGACTGTCTTTGCATTGTAATAAATCCTGGTGTCTAGCAGAGCATTCAGCCAAGTGATACAATATTTGTTGAAGGCATGAGTAAATAAGCAAAGGAGGCTATAATATACAGCTGACTGTGATCAGGGCTGAGAAATCTAAGTACAAATGGGAGCTGGGGAAGGAAGCAAATCATTCCTACTACAGGGCACTGGAGAAGTTTTCTGGAGGTGAGTTTAGCAGCTGGGCCCTGATAGTCCGCATAGGCCTCCCTAGACTAGGTATATTTTGAAAGGCACAGGTGGGAATACAGGAAGTTTGTCTAAGAAATGGCCAAGTAGCCCATGCAGTAAGTGACGGATGAGAGAAGCGCCTATTGAGCTAAGGCTGAAAAAGTAAAATGGATTCAGATCTATGAGACTAGTGGTTCTCAACCTTCGCTACAATTAGAATGCTCTTTTTATTTAAAAAAAAAAAAAGCTGATAATTGGGTCCAGCCCTCAGTGGTTCAGATATAATTGCTTTGAGGTGTGATCACAATGTAGAGCCAAGATTGAGATCCACCGTATGATGTTATGAATAAAAAGCTGAGGCCTTCTGCTCTTGATCCCAACAGTCTAATCGCCATCCAGCGGCCAGGGAGACTTTTTCACATCAAATCGTATCACTCCCCTACTGAAACCCCTCAGCACTATGACTGAAAAACAGACTCCCTATCATGATCTATCATGATCTGGTACCTGCCAATCTCTAAGACCTTATCTCAGGCCACTCACCCTTCATGAACTGTGGCAGGCTGAATACCTCCTCACCCCTGCCAAAGATGTTTAGGTTCTAATCCCTGGAACCTGTGAATATGTGAATTTACTTGGCAAAAAGAGTTTCACAGATGGGATTAAGTTAAGGATCTTGAGGTCAAGAGATTACCCTGGATTACCTAGGCTGGCCAGATGATGTGATCACAATGATCCTTACAAGAGAAACAAATGAGGGTCAGTCAGAGAAGGTGATGAAACAAGCAAAGTAGAGATAGATCAGAGACAGAGATTCGAATATGCTGTGCTGATGGCATTAAGATGCGGAAGGGATCCCAGGTGTTTAGAAGCTGAAACAGGCAAGGAAACTCATTCTCCAGAACCCCTACCCACACCTTGATGTTTAACCCCTGGAGCCTCATTCTGGACCTCTGACCACCAGAACTTTACAACAGTACATAGGAATTTGCTGCTGCAGTAGCAATAGGAAATTTATACAGTACCTAAGCTCCTGCCAGACTGGCTTTTTTTTTTCTTTTTGAGACAGGGTCTGGCTCTCACCCAGGCTGGAGTGCAGTGGAGCAATCAGGGGTCACTACTGCAGGCTCTACATCCCAGCCTCCTGAGTACTGCAAGCCACCATACCTAATATTTTAATTTCTTGCAGAAATGGGGTCTCGCTGTGTTGCCCAGGCTAGTCTCAAACTCCTGGGCTCTGGGCTCAAGCAATTCTCCTGCCTTGGCCTCCCACAGTTCTAGGATTAGAGGCATAAGCCACCATGTGCAGGCTGGCCTTCTTTTCAGTGCCTTAAACATGCCAAACTTAGGCCCCATCAGGTTCTTTTGCACTTACGGTTCATACCACCTAGAACACTTCTCTTACCCTGCTCTTTGAAAGACTGATTTTGGCCGGGCGCGGTGGCTCAAGCCTGTAATCCCAGCACTTTGGGAGGCCGAGACGGGTGGATCACGAGGTCAGGAGATCGAGACCATCCTGGCTAACACGGTGAAACCCGTCTCTACTATAAAATACAAAAAACTAGCCGGGCGAGGTGGCGGGCGCCTGTAGTCCCAGCTACTCGGGAGGCTGAGGCAGGAGAATGGCGTGGACCCGGGAGGCAGAGCTTGCAGTGAGCTGAGATCCGGCCACTGCACTCCAGCCTGGGACACAGAGCGAGACTCCGTCTCAAAAAAAAAAAAAAAAAAAAGAAAGACTGATTTCTTCTCATTTATTCAGTAAATACTGAGTGCCTACCAAGTGCCAGGTACTGCTGTAAGCGGTACAGATTAAAAAAAAAAAAAAGACAAATAGCTTTGCACTCCTGGAGTTACATTTACTAATGTACATTTACTAAGATGGGGAAGACACAAAAGATTTCAGGGCAAAATCAGCAGTTTGATTTTGGACATTTTAAGATGCTACTATTTTTAAAACCAAAAAGCATTGAGAGGGAGATCCACTGGAGTGTTCTAACTGTAAGACTGCATGTTCTGACTCACCTGTTAAATAGAGAATTCTGGCTACTGTAGTAAAAATCTGGAGGGGGAGGGGAGAGGAAGGAGGGACAAAGGCACGAAGCTAGGAGACTGGTTAGAAAACTACTTCAATCATGAGGCCAAGAAGTAATGGCTTGGTCTAGGGTGGATGCAGTGGAGGTGATGAAAAATAGATCCCAAATACATTTTAAGGTAGAGCTGACAGGATTTGCTGATGGGTTGACTGGGGAGGTGGAGGAAGGGTAAATAAAAGGAATCAAGGAAGATTCCAAAGTTTTTGTCCTGAACAACTAAAAAGATAAAGATGGCTAAGACAGATTCTTGGCATTCCAATAATTAGAGATCACAAAGATAAGAAGGAATAGGCAGTGGGGACTGAAAAAGAAGTACCAAGGAACATGAGGTGAGCCAGGAGGGGGTAGTGTCCTGGAAACCAAACGAAGTGCCTCCAGGAGGAGGATCCATCATCTGTGTCAAACGCTGCTCACAAGTAAGATGAAAACCAAAAAGTGACCACTGTATTTTTTCTTCTTCTTCTTCTCTTTTTGAGACGGAGTCTCCCTCTGTCGCCAGGCTGGAGTGCAGTGGCATGATCTTGGCTCACTGCAACCTCTGCCTCCCAGGTTCAAGCAATTCTCCTGCCTCAGCCTCCCGAGTAGCTGAGCCTACAGGCAACGGCCACCGCGCCCAGCTAATTTTTGTATTTTTAGTAGAGACAGGGTTTCACCATGTTGGCCAGGATGGTCTCAATCTCTTGACCTCATGATCCGCCCACCCCGGCCTCCCAAAGTGCTGGGATTACAGGCATGAGCCACCGCGGCCAGCCACTGTATTTTTAACAGGTCATCAGGGACCTCAGTTCCAGTATGGTTGGGAGAGGAGAAGAAAGGCTGGAACAATTAAAAGACAAGTATATATGATACAAGTCTTTAAAGGAAAAAGAATGGGGTGACAAGTCAAAGAGCATATGGTGTCAAGTTTTCATTTTTTAAGGTAAGAGAAATTAAAACATGTTTATATGTTGATGTGAACAAACATTTAAAAGGATTAAAAAACTGACGACGCAAGAAAGAGAATTACTGGAACAATGCCTTCCAGTAGGCAAGAGGAGATGGAAACCAGGACACAGTAGACAGGAAGACCTAAGAATGGAGCACGGACAGTCCAATTATCATACAAGAACATGAGACCATGAGTGAACAGGCAAATAAATAGGCAGCTAGTGTGAAAATTGTCTTCCAATGGCTTCCATTTTCAGTGAAACAAGAAGTAACATTACCAGCTGAGAGAGGATAAGAGAAGAAATGTTGAAGATTTGAGTTTTAATAGTTGCCTAAGGTGAGAGGGTGAAGGGGCTATAGAAATAGAGAATGACCGCCTGGCAGCACTAAGGGCTCGACTGAGGTTCGCGTCACAAACTTACCAAGTGGGAACAGTCGGCTGGGCCTTGCTCTCGCCTGTAATCCCAGCAGTTTGGAAGGCCAAGGCAGGTGGATCACCTGAGGTCAGGAGTTCAAGACCAGCCTGGTTAACATGGTGGAACCCCATCTCTACTAAAAATACAAAAATTAGCCGGGCATGGTGGTGGGCCCCTGTAATCCCAGCTACTCTGGAGGGTGAGACAGAAGAATCGCTTGAAGCCGGGAGGCGGAGGTTGCAGTGAGCCGAGATCGCGCCATTGCACTCCAGCCTGGGCGAGAGAGAAACTCCGTCTCATAAATGAATAAATACATACATACATAAATGGTGGGAACAGTCGGCATGGTTGTGTTTCTCCAGCCTCATCCGGCCAGGGTGCCAGGTTCAGATGTCAGAAACATGTGAACCTGAACAACTCCATCTTCAATAGCAGCTGGGTAAAATGAGGCTGAAACCTACTGGGCTGCATTCCCAGACAGGGCATTCTAAGTCAAAGGATGAGATATGAGGTTGGCACAAAATACAGGCCATAAAGACCTTGCTGAAAAAACAAGTTGCAATAAAGAAGCCAGCCAAAACCCACCAAGACCAAGACGGTCACGAGAGTGACCACTGGTCGTCCTCACTACTACACTCCCATCAGCGCCATGCCAGTTTACAAATGCCACGGCAACATCAGGAAGTTACTATGTTCTAAAAAGGGGAGGAATGAATAATCCACCCCTTGTTAACCATATCACTAAGAAATAACCATAAAAATGGGCCACCAGCAGCCCTCCAGGCTGCTCTATGGAGTAGCCATTCCTTTACTTTCTTAATAAACTTGCTTTCACTTTGCCACTTTGCACTGCAGACTCACCCTGAATTCCTTCTTGCCTGATCCAAGAACGTTTCTGGGACAGAGGAAGTCTCCCTCTGTCGCTAAGCTGGAATGCAGTGGAGGTTGACTGCAACCTCCGTCTCCCCAGTTCAAGCGATTCTCCTGACTCAGCCTCCGAGTAGCTGGGACTACAGGCATGCACCACCACGCCCAACTAATTTTTGTATTTTTAGTACAGACAGGGTTTCACCAAGTTGGCCAGGATGGTCTCAATCTCTTGACCTCATGATCCACCCACCTCGTCCTCCCAAAGTGCTGGGATTACAAGCGTGAGTCACCGCGCCCAGCCAAGGACCCTCTTTTGGGGTCTGAATCAGGACGCCTTTCCTGTAACATAGCTGAATTTAACCATTATTAGATTTTCTCCACTCAAGGCATCTCCTCATAAGCAGTCTTTTCTGACCACAAATCTTCGTTGTCCTATCCTCAGACACTTGCTATTTCATCACCCTGCCTTTGCAATTATCTGAAAATATCTTTGGTTATATAATTTATCGTGTCTCCCCACCCCACTCCCATCTCCTAGAACCCACTTCTCTAACCCGAAAATAAGGGGCAAAAAACTTGTCTGTACTGGTCACAGCCCTATCCCTGGGCCTACAACCATGTCTGAGTCATAGTAATCCCTCAGTAAATTATGTGTGAGCCGAAACAAAAAAACACGTAAGACAATCTAAGTGACTATAAATACTAGTTTTTTTCTAAAAAGAAGAGATTATTAAATTAATCTTACTAGTCTCCGGTTGCCAACATGTGCACTACAATTAAAAAGCACAAAAGAGAGAATCACCAACATTAGTTTGGGAACAGCAACTTGAAAGCGAGGCTCTGGCTGTGTCGCCGATTCCTACAAGATCGCATCGCAGCTCTGGGGGTCAGGGATCTAAGAGGCCCGCAGGCCGCTACTCCGCACCTCCACCCCCGCACTAAGGGCTGAGGAAAGAGAGACCCCCGCTCGGGCTGGTCAACAACGGGCGTCTCCACAGCCGCAAGCAGTACCTGGCTCGGCGCCGCACCAGTCACGCCTCCTCCAGAGGCCTCAGAACCCCCAGCTACCCTCCTCAGACAACTACCCACAGCCTTCCACTCCCGGCCGCCCCGCTCCTCCTCGAGTTCGAGTAGTGGGCGCAGGGAAGGCAGACTCCAGTCCCCAGGAAGCTGCAGAGCCCATCCCACGAGCCGCCATCCTCCCTGCGCGCCCTCAGCCCCTCACCTGCTGCAACATGGCGGCCCTACGCCAGCCCTACTTCCGGGAGCCACGTCAGCGCAGCAGCGTACGGGTCCGGGTCGGAACTGACGCGACTCGTCACCAAAGGCCAGGAGGGACCACTGTAGGAGCCTCCGTCCGGCTTCACTTCCGCGTTGAGGGAGCAACGCCGGAGGAGTAACTCCGGGGGCGGAGCGAGCGGGGGCGGAGCTGCTGTGTGGGGCGGGGCGAGAAGCGCGGACACGGCGGAGGCGGAGCCTGGAGCAGGAGCGAAAACCGGCTGGGAAAAGCATTGGGACCACAGTGGGCTCTCAAGTGGAAAGCTTCATGGTCTGTTTTGAGGAAATGTTTGCTGTCCATCCAGTGCAAATTCTGAAGTCATTCCCGCCAGCGTCGCTGCCCGGAATGCAGGAGGTCGGGGTTTTATTCTATAATTTAATTTTCTTTGAATATTTTACAAAGACGTACTCCTGTACAGTATTACTTTTGTACTTTAAATTGTAGAAACAACTTTTTAAAATATGTGCTTGCGAAGAAGTAAAACGTTAAGAAAAACAAGGCAGGAGGACTCTAGAGTAAGTAATGGACGGCATTATTATGGGAGGTATAACCTTAGACGCCAGGAAACTAAGGAATAGGAATTGAGACCTTGCACCCTGGAGCTTGGACGCCTGGGTCCTCTATTGCCAATCATATCACCAACCTTTATGTACTTCTTTGTCAGTCGTAAAGTGGGGATGATAATGGTTTCCTTACTAGTAAATGGGAGTCGTTATTCTTATTACTGTTTTAAGTCCTGCAGCTCATGTGTGATCTTGCCTGAACAAAGGATGTGAAATTGAGGGGCGTTAAGTCATTTTTGAAACGGTAATGATGACAGTATCCTATCTGTCTGGCCTAGTCAGACTGCTGCTGTTAGCATAGTGATATTTGCACGTTTCCTTGATTGAAGGGATTTTCTCTATTAAAATAACAAATTTTACGTGGCTGTTTGCCAGTGCCATTTAAAACCTAATATTCTAATAATGAATGAAAGGGGAAAAAACACACACGCGTTTCTCAAAGGCGAGAAAGTTCGGCAGCACAATCGCATTCGTGCCCTTGGAGATGAAAAGCTGACAAATTTGGGGCCTGTACATCCAGCCTGCCCATGGCAGGTTTTCAGTGGTCCACTCAGTGCTGTGGAGTTTTGTGGTGTTTTTGCTTTTTAAGGCATTCTGTTTTAATTCATTACCGTCTTTTAATTTTTAATAGCTAGTTGTTAAAGCTCATTTTGTATTTTTAGTAGAAACGAGGTTTCACCACGATGGTCAGGCTAGTCTCGAACTCCTGACCACAGGTGATCCACCCGCCTCAGACTCCCAAAGTGCTGGGATTCCAGGCGTAAGCCACCGCGCCTGGCCAAGGCTTGAACTTTCTGATGGGCTCAGTGGGCTGCAGTCTTCTAAATTACCTGGTCCCTGACACCATAGTCCAAAGGTTTAAGCAGAAACCTCAATGCCCTTGATGGTACTGGCCCTCTTTGTACAGAGGATATTATGCTAATTCTCTTCCTTAGGAGTTAGCCCTGAGAAGGAAAAGCTCAATGTCATCAAATGCAACAGGTCAACCCCATTAAGGGCTTCCCCTTTTAAATTCTTAATGGGTTTCATCAGGCTTCTATGCAAAAATACCAGAAAACTCCAATGCATTACCCTGATATAATCCCATAACTTCATTTGCCGGAAGAACTAATAGCACTAACTTGATAGTGATGAATGGTATCTAATTTCCAATGATCGTCTCCCCATCCTCCATCAACGAAACTGGGCTTTCCTAATGCTCACTAAATTTTTTTCAGTGGGAGTACAGATGCTAATCTCACCCAACCTCCTTCTGTTTTCTTATTTTGATGATATCAGATATTTGGCTCAGAGGAAGATAATTGGGAGTTCCCACATTAATTACCAGGAAAAAAAAAAAAACAGTCAAAAAAAAAAAGAAAAAAAAGAAAAAGGCCAAATAGCAACATCCACTTGGCTGTTTATTGTAAAACATTGTAATTTCCCAAGGCTGGTTCAGATAAATACATTTTGTCCAAGTTCAGGGGCCGCTGTTTTCCCTTGCTTCATGAAATTATCAATAGGCAGGCCTTTGATTTTCCTGATCCATGCAGCTTTGCTGGCTTTTCCTGGATCAACCACTCCAGTGGACTCCCTGGCCTGATATTCCTTCATCTTGGCTTCCTGGTGCTCTTTCTCCTCCTTCACGGTCAACAGCACGAACTCAGTGTTCACTCTAAGGGGATCAAGGGCTGTGTAGATGCGAGGCCGTTCTTTGTTAAGAGATAGGGTGGCTGTGCCCACTTGTGGAGCTAGCATGCGGTTTGGTTTAATGACCTGCATACTGGTCAGGGGACTGCACACTGCCCTTTCAATTGAACTAGTCACTTGGTCTCCACCCTTTAAGCTGCCAGAGAACCTGGAGCGGATAATCATGGGCTGCGGCAAGGTGGACTGGACTCTGGGACTGTGCAAAGAGATCTTCAGGTTGGGCTGCAGTTTCTGGATTTCAAGGGGAATACTGGTTTGTTTCACATCTATAGGAGGATTGCTCAATCTCAACTGATCAACTGCATGTTGGATTGATTTTCCTTTGAAATTCAAGACCTTCCTTGGGTATGAAATTGAAGGTCCCCAGACATCAATAATTTCTGTTCGAGGCCTACAGGGATAGGCGAATTTCCCGGAATTATGGGCTTGCTGCAGGGCGCTGACAGTCAGGAGGAATTGGTCAGGTGACATAGGAATTTTCCAAGACTTTTTATTTGGGTGATTGAGCAGTTTTTCAGGAGTTTCCAATTGTCCTTGTTTTTGTGCTTTCTCCACATCATCTGCTTCTTCAAAAAAAGAAAATGACAAAAAATCGGCATTCTGTGAAAAATATTAAGTACGTATGCATTAAGTACTTGGGCATTCAGACTTCAAAGCACATTGAGGTCTTTGTTGTCCAACAGCAACAGGTATGCCATCATACAGGCAGGCATCCTCAGTCGTATTAGAAATGCTGATACTAGAAATGATTTAATAAAACTAGTTTTAAATAAAATGCTAGTATTGAGTAAAGTGTATATTCGCCCCTAAGTGTGCATATTTTGAAGGCAACATGTGATTTCGATGCTCCACTTATTTTTGAAAATGTGAAGTTGGGGCCGGGAGCAGTGGCTCACGCCTGTAATCCCAGCACTTTGGGAGGCCGAGGCAGGCGGATCACGAGGTCAGGAGATTCAGACCATCCTGGCCTGAATACAGTGAAACCCCCTCTCTACTAAAAATACAAAAAATTAGCCAGGCGTGGCGGCATGCACCTGTAGTCCCAACTACTCAGGAGGCTGAGGCAGGAGAATGGCGTGAACCCGGGAAGTGGAGCTTGCAGTAAGCCGAGATCGTGCCACTGCACTCCAGCCTGGGCGACAGAGCAAGACTCCGTCTCAAAAAAAAAAAAGAAAATGTGAAGTTGGGAATGACCTTCACATCTCATTTATGATTCACACAAGGCAGATCTTAATAAATTTATAGTAGCATAACTGTATTTTTCAACAATAATTATATTGCAAAATTTGGTCTTTACCTTATTAATCAAATTTGACTCCAAATAATCTTGAATGTTGCCCAAAATAAAACCTGTCTTTAGGCCAGGTGCAATGGCTCACGCCTGTAATCCCAGCACTTTGGGAGGCCTAGGTGGGTAGATCACCTGAGGTCAGGAGTTCGAGACTAGCCTGACCAACATGGAAAAACCCTGTCTGTACTAAAAATACAAAAAAATTAGCTGGGTGTGGTGGCAGGCACCTGTAATCCCAGTTACTCAGGAGGCTAAGGCAGGAGAATTGCTTGAACTCAGGAGGCAGAGGTTGCAGTAAGTCAAGATGACGCCACTCCACTGCAGCCTGGGCAACAGAGTGAGACTCCATCTCAAAAAAAAAAAAAAAAAGTGAAATCAAGATGTCAAAATCTTCCCTATTCTCCTTGCAAACTCAAAAATTTTTCTCCTTTTATAAAAAAGGAATTATGGTGAGCTCATTGTTTATTAATTTGTCTTTTTTCAAATGATAATGTATTGTGGATCTCTTTCCAAGTTAGTATATACAAATCCTCATCATATAACTTTTAGCCATATATAATATTCCATACAATAGATTTTTTTATTACTTAGCCATTGCCTGTTGGTGGACATTTAGTTTGTTAATGATCAACCTAGAAGAAAATGCAGGCACCATTTTTATTTATACAAGGAAGTACAAAATGCCAGCTAACTCCCAGAGTTGGCACAGATGCAGTGGGGTCTCCCATGCATTGCTTGTGGGAGTGTAAATTAATATAATATTTTTCAGGACAACCTTGGCAATATCTTTCTAGTTTTTGAATGCACTTATCCTTTGGCTTAGCAGTTTCACTCATAGGACTTTACCCTTCAGGTATACCTGTACCTGTACACTGACATAGGTTTATACAAGGATGCCCATTGTTAGCGCAGCCCTCATAAAACAATTGTTTTCCCCTCACCTTGAAACCAATCTCTGCACAGAGTTTGTTCCAAAGAAACACTATTATACTAGTCAAAAATGTTTGAAAGACATTTTAAATTTTTATCTATGTCCTTAAAAAATAACAAAGGGACATCCCAGTCATGAGTCATGATGTCCAGAAACTTTTTTTTTTTTTGGTGGAGTCTTGGTCTGTCACCCAGACCGGAGTTGCAGTGGCACGATCTCGGCTCACTGCAACCCCCACCCGTCTCTGGTTCAAGCAATTCCCCTGCCCCAGCCTCCCAGGTAGCTGGGATTACAGGCACATGCTACCACGCCAGGCTACTTTTTTTATACTTTTAGTAGAGATGGGGTTTCACCATGTTGGCCAGACTGGTCTCGACCTCCTCACCTCAGGCAATCCACCCACCTCAGACTCCTAAAGTGCTGGGATTACAGGCATGAGCCACCACGCCTGGCCACTTTTTTTTTTTGTAAGAGACTAGGTGTCACTATCACCCAGTGGTGCAATCATAGCTCACTGTAACGTCAAACTCCTGGGCTCAAAGGATCCTCCTGCCTTAGCTTCCTGAGTAGCTAGGAGGTGTGTGCTACCATATCTGGCCAATTTTTAAAATTGTTTGTAGAGATAAGGATCTCACTAAGTGGCCCAGGCTGGTCTCCAACTCCTGGCCTCAATGAATCCTCCCACTTTGGCCTCCCAAAGCACTGGAATTACACGCCATGAGCCACTATGCCCATCCCAGCAACACTTCTTAAAAGGCACATCCCCATCTCTCTCTCTCTCTCCCTTATCTCCTTATCTCACATATATAGCACCTGCCCCTAATCTCTCTCGTTCCTAATAAAGTCTCTTAAAATGCTCCCTGAAACCAGCCTCAATTGCCTGTTCTCTCTTTTATTGTGCCCATTTCTCAGCTTGATGACATAACAGTCCAAGAAGTGAGGAAGCTGGCAGGGAACACAGGCGGGCTGTCAGCCAAAAACCGGAAAATAGTTCTCCCTCTGTGGCCTCAAGTCAGAAAAGGGACAATTAAGGAAAACCAGTCACTCTTGGGAGAAGCCAGGCATTGTATTCATTCCAGATTCTCAAAGATAAGCAAAGGTAGTGGCCTGCTGGAAAACAATAGGAAACTAGAGAGAAAAAGAGAGTCTGGATCTTGCCACTAATTCAGAATTAAGTATCACTGTTTGCCTTATCTCCTGCTATGGATTTTGCTTCCAAATTCTCCTGCCCACCATCCATGCCACTTGTTCCCTTATGAACAGAATAAACTCTCTTTTTACCATCTCTTCGGGGTGATTTTGACTTCCCTTGACTTTGAAGTTCCTCTATTAACACTGCTAAATTGAGATTGAGGAAGAAGCTGTAGTCATTATATACTTCAATTAGGGCATAAAATAATATAATCAATCATAATTGGGGCTGATAATTGGACTGATTTTTATACAAAATATCACCATCTTGTTTTTTATGGGTACATTATTATACATAATTATGGAGTACATGTGATATTTTGAGACATGCATAAAATGTGTAATGATCAGATCAAGATAATTAGGATATCTGTCATCTTAAACATTTATCATCTCTTTGTGTTGGGAACATTCCAAATCTTCTCCTCTAGCTATTTTGAAATATACAATACATTATTGGTTTTTTGTTTGTTTGTTTTTAAGATGCAGTTTTGCTCCTGTTGCCCAGGTTGGAGGGCAGTGGCGCGATCTCGGTCACTGCAACCTCCACTTCCCGGTTCACGCGATTCTCCTGCCTCCACTTCCCGAGTAAGGCTGGAATTACAGGCATGCGCCACCACGCCCGGCTAATTTTTTTGTATTTTTAGTAGAGACGGGGTTTCTCCATGTTTATCAGGCTGGTCTCAAACTCCCGACCTCAGGTGATCCACCTGCCTCAGCCTCCCAAAGTGCTGGGATTACAGGCGTGAGTCACTGCTCCCGGCTATACATTATTGTTAATTGTAGTCATCCTACTGTGCAACCAAACACTGGAACTTATATCTCTTCCGTCTAACTGTATTTTTCTACCAAACATCATATTGTTTATTGTCGTATGAAACCAAGTAGTTACCTGGAGTCCGTGAAAAGTAAAGAGAGTGTAACAACCTTCTAAATTGACTATGTGACAGGGAAAAGTGAAGCCCAGGAAACTGAGTCACATAGCACAGCTGTTTTCCTGCTTCCAGACCTCTGTGCTGAGGTCTTTTCCATTAACCAGACTCCCTATTCTTCATTGAAACCGAGACTAAATGACGTGGAGATAGACACTCTTATGATTGTCACCTCTTTACAGCAGAATGTTAAGCAACTCCCCTTGTGATTGTCACCTCTTTACAGCAGAATGCTAAGCAACCATTAGAGGTCATCAATAGTAGCCAATCTAGTCTTACATCTGTATGTTAGCCTTTGTATGGAAAATTGAATTCTGTTCAGCACCTCTGTTTTTGTCTGTTTAAAGGATGTTCACTTTTCCCCACTCCAGGGGCACTGGTCACTAGTCTTTGGTGTCCCTGGATGCTGCCCTCAAACTTTGCATTTGGATAAACTCTTTTAGCTAGATCCTGAATCTTTTGATTATTTTAGGGTGGCAAGTCTAAGGCCTAGATCGCATCCTGACTCCCCCTCCGACCCACTTTTCCTGCTGTTAAGCATTAGCTAACAGTCTCAGTTCCCTCCTCTCAAGAGATAGCTGACTATTTGTAGTGTGATATACTTGGGGGTGATTTGTAGTTTTCTCTATAGATCTGTGGATCCAATTTCACCTGCCAAATATAGGGCTGGTATAAGGAAGGAGTCTTGCTACTCTAACCCACACATAATTTATTCTTTGGATGTCTTATAAATGGCATTGGCCATGCCTGCACCCCCACCTACATACACACACACACAAATGCACACACACCTGCTTTATACGTAAGACTTTTCCAGCTACAAACATTATCTCTCAGATCTAAAAACAATACATTCTGCATAGATCATTTTTCTGCTTATAACAACTTCTGTCTCTGTCTTGAAGAAATAGTTATGTAATATATGTTTTAAATTTGGGGGGTTGGGGGTATTGGTTGCTTGCTTTTTGTTTCAGTGGTAAGTATTAAAGCTAGTCTTATCTACTGTGCAAAGATTCTTACAAGTTTGAAAATCTTGCTCTTGCAGGCTGGGCGCAGTGGCCCACACCTGTAATCCCAGCACTTTGGGAGGCTGAGGCGGGAGGATCACCTGAGGTCGGGAGTTTGAGACCAGCCTGATCAACATGGAGAAACCCCGTCTCTACTAAAAAAAAAATACAAAATTAGCCAGTCATGGTGGCTCATGCCTGTAATCCCAGCTACCCGGGAGGCTGATGCAGGAGAAGCGCTTGAACCTTGGAGGCGGAGGTTGCAATGAGCCGAGATTGCACCGTTGCACTCCAGCCTGGGCAACAGGAGCAAAACTCTGTCAAAAAAAAAAAAAAAAGAAGGAAAGGAAGGAAAGGAGGGAGGGAGGGAGGGAGGGAGGGAGGATGGAAGGAAGGAAGGAAGGAAGGAAGGAAGGAAGGAAGGAAGGAAGGAAGGAAGGAAGGAAGGAAGATAGATCTAGATCTTGCAAACCAGAAGGTTCCCATTAACTGGGTGATAAATTTTTTGGAGGGTCAGAGAGAATGGCTCCTACCTTCCTGGAGGGTTAGCATATATATCTTCAGGAAACCACTGGCCAAAATATTCCATAAAGGAACCAGTCCTCCCCGCTCCCACCACCCCGACCAAACCCAATCTGCTCTGTGGGTTATCACTGAACTTGCTGGTATTTCCGTTCTTTACCTGAAGAGAACTTGGCCGGCTTCAGGAGTACTCGGGACTTGGGAGGTTTGCTCGGTAGAAGCTCTTGGATCACAGTTTGTTTACTGGATACAGATTCTCTCGGGCTGTGAACCTGCATATTAGACTTAGAGAGAATTTCCATGAGGCTGTTTTCTTCTTTTTCCTCCTCTTTCTCCTTCTTATTCTTTTGTTTCGTTTTTTCCATGGCATACTGCCACTTTATGTGTTCAAACTGGAACACGAGAACATTGCTCTCTGTGTTGACCACCATCCTGGAACCGAAACAACAGGGTTGTCCACAAAAGGAGTGTGGAGGCCACCGAAAGATGCACTGCAATTACCATCCCACCTGGTCTTTAGACCAAGGGAACAGTGCCCAGGTAATGACCAAACAGACTAGGAGTGTAGGCGGCTGGAGGGTGGAGAGTGGTGAAAGTTACCAGGCCATGCAGCAGGAGTCGTTAGCTTTGTCACTCTTTTCTTTAAAAAATAAACATGATTGGGGCACATATGTTCCGATTGTTTCACTTCTCAAGTTAAAATGCTTTTTTATTTTTTTCTATTTTTTTTATTGTGAGAGGGAGTCTCGCTTTGTCGTCCAGGCTGGAGTGCAGTGGCATGATCTCGGCTCACTGCAGCCTCCGCCTCCTGGGTTCAAGTGATTCTCGTGCCTCAACTCCTGAGTAGCTGGGACTACAGGCGCGCACCACCACGCCCAGCTCATTTTGTGTTTTCAGTAGAGACAGGGTTTCACCATGTTGCCCAGGCTGGTCTCAAACTCCAGGACTCAATGATCCACCCGCCTCGGCCTCCCAAAGTGCTGGAATTACAGGCATGAGCCACTGCGCCTGGCCTCAAGTTAAAATGCTTTTAAATGAATTTCCGTTCCTGGAGTGAGTGCCAAGTACCTAGGGTGCCAAGAAGGTACTCTGCACACAGATGTCTTGAAATTCACTGTTTTTGTTTGTTTGTTTGTTTCAAGCACAGCTTCCAAACCCAATATTACTATTGCTGCTGGGAATGAGGAAAGCTCTCTCATGGGGAGGACTCCTCTGCGTCACAGACCCTCCACACAGACACCACACACTCCATGCCGTCACTCCAGGATCTCTGCACACATTCTAGATGTAGACAGAACATCTGTACTTTATAAAGTGAGATGATTTCTAACTTCTCTAATCCCCACTTGTATGCTCCGTAGACAAAGAGCTCCAGAGCTTGCCCTCCCTGTCCCCTGCCTGTGCCCCCGCAGCACTGCCTTCCCAACCCACCAGTTTTACAAGCAAGCAGCTCTCGCCTTTCTGTGCTTTTCCCTTAACTGTAAACAAGAAATGAAAACACTCTGGCAGATTTCTTTCTGCTCCAACGGCTGCAATGTTAAGACCTTAACCAACAGCATAAACTCTCTCGAAAAGTAACTTGTTTTGGCTGGAACTGCTGGAACGGAATGCGGGGTGTCATGCCAATAAGAAATCCCTTTTAGACTCAAGCCGAAAGGCAAACACCTTTCTTTGGATGCTGTGAGTGCAAACCGGTCAGAGCTTTTTTTTTTTTTTTTTTTTTTAATAAACAGCATGACTGAAAAGTGTTCATTAATTGAGGCTTATCACCAGGCTGCCCTCTTTAAGATGGTAAATAATACTAATGAAGTTTCACTAAAAGGAAGGCAATATGGTTCAGGGACATTAAGTGATGTCTCAAGTGAGCTTGAAGTAGAATTTACAGGTTAGTTCTATTTGGTTTTTTTCATATAATAGCACCCTGAATCTATGCACATATAAAGCACAGTACTGTATACAATGCAGTCAGTCATGGTACTGGTTTTGTAAGCTCACCAGCTCGGCTCCCCCGCACTGTACCCCCTGCTGCTGCCACCCCCTACCCTCCTATATGTCTCTTTGCATTAGAAGTGAGGCATCAAAGATAGCTAGCTGATAGAGCTCTCAGGCAGCCAAAGGCATGATCAAAGAGCAAGCAGGGGCTGCACGTTGGTAGAACTATGGTCCTTACAGAAGCGTTATGTTGCACCCACTGCAATTCCCACAAATACCCAGGATGAATTAAGAGTCAAAACAGGCCGGGCATGGTGGCTCACACCTGTAATCCCAGAGCTTTGGGAGGCCGTGGCGGGTGGATCACGAGGTCGGGAGTTCAAGATCAGCCTAGCCAAGATGGTGAAACCCCGTCTCTACTAACAATACTAAAAATTAGCTGGGCATATTGATGGGCACCTGTAATCCCAGCTACTTGGCCGACGGAGGCAGAGAATTGCTTGAACCCGGAAGGCGGAGGTTGCAGTGAGCCGAGATAGAGATCGCACCACTGCGCTCCAGCCTGTGCAACAGAGTGAAACTATGTCTCAAAAAAAAAAGTCAAAATGAACCATGATTGCTTCCCAATTACTAAGTTTTGTGCAAAGCCCTGTTAGTCCCCACAACAAGACTGTTGCCCCACCCAGCCAAAATTGTAGAGAGACACTGCACACTGTCTTCTCCTGACAGCAGATCCAGGGCTGGTATCCCAAGGGAGGAAAAAATCAAACATAATCGCTCACAGTTCTGACCTCCGCACCTACCACCCACCTGTTGCCCTGAATAAAGAAGGACAGCACAGGATCGCCTCTGCCATTGGCTTTTATCATCTTCATACAGTTCCCGTTGAGGAAATTGTAAATTCTGATCTTGCCATCTGCGCAGGCGCTGATGACCCGGAGGAAGAGAAGGGACACGTGGAGCACCTCCCTGGAAGGGAACAGAGCAGCAGGCAGTACCCATCCTCTCGTAAAATGCCTGGATTTGTTAGTAGGTTTTGGGTATTTTGTGTGTGATTGAGAGGCAGTGGTCATAACTGGCCTTGAAAAGGTGTTTGCTGTGATTTTTTTGTTTTTTGTTTTTGAGATGGAGTTTCACTCTTGTTGCCCAGGCTGGAGTGCAATGGTGCAATCTTGGCTCACTGCAACCTCCGCCTACCAGGTACAAGCGATTCTCCTGTCTCAGCCTCCCAAGTAGCTCAGATTACAGGCATGCACCACCACACCTGGCTAATTTTTTTGTATTTAGTAGAGACAGGGTTTCTCCATGTTAGGCTGGTCACGAAATGCTGACCTCAGGTGATCCACCCACCTCGGCCTCCCAAAGTGCTGGGATTACAGGTGTGCACCACCACGCCCAGCCTGCTGTCATTTTATAATTGTGGAACTAAACCATGAGCTACTCTCAAGACATACCTCTTTCCATTCTGCAGCTACTGTCCCTGCAATTAGGTCACAGGGTCACAGATGACAAAAGAAAAGGGCTGACGTCACTATCTTTTTTTTTTAATCTAACATATAGATGATCATGTTTGTCTCTTGCAATTTGATTCCTAGCTTTTACTTATACAATAGTCATGCTGAGAATTATTTAATGTTTTGATTCCTTTTAAAATAGTATTATCGGCTGGGTGCAGTGGCTCACGCCTGTAATCCCAGCAATTTGGAAGGCCAAGGCAGGTGAATCACGAGGTCAGGAGATCAAGACCATCCTGGCTAACACGGTGAAACCCCGTCTCTACTAAAAATACAAAAAATTAGCCAGGCGTGGTGGTGGGCGCCTGTAGCCCCAGCTACTCAGGAGGCTGAGGCAGGAGAATGGCGTGAACCCAGGAGGCGGAGCTTGCAGTTAGCTGAGATCAAGCCACTGCACTCCAGCCTGGATGACAGAACAAGACTCTGTCTCAAAAAAAATAATAATAATAATATAATATTAAAAAAGAAAAAACAGGAAGGAAAATGATTATCATTATATTAAGCAAATACATTACATTTGAGCAGTTTCTTTTTTATCTTAAATTGGTGACTTTTATTCTTTCAGTGAAATATCCTTAAGGAAAATTGTATCCACGGATGAAATCTAGGAATGTCCTTTTTTGATGGCCAATAGGAAAAGGGAGAGGGGACCAGGAGAAGATCTAGACAGATTCCTCCAACAAAATCCTTTCTAGAACCTTTCTGGGTTCCAATTAGACTCCAGATATGTGGAGTATTCAATTCTAAGAAGTATAATTTCCCTATTCCTGTTAATGACACCGAAAAGTTGAATTTGATACCACCAATTTGTTAGATTCTATATGCAAAGCAAGTCCATCAATTCCTGCCAGCTCTACCCATCCAAGGCCATTCATGGCCTAGTTCATGTGCTACCTTCTCCAAAAAGCCATCTCTTATCTTAATTCCGTCCTACATCTCCCCCCATCGCACATGTACACAAATTTCAAGTATACTTTCAGATTCTCTTGGGCACAACTCATATCATTGCATACTTATCACCTAGCACAGCACTCAGCCCATAGTAGGTCCTTAATATATATTTGTTGAAAAAGTGACTGTCTGCTCATGTTTTCGGAGTATGGTCATTGCTACAATGTGTTAAAAGAATGACGTCCGCCCTGTGCCATTTGGCCTCAGACTTGGCCAGATCCCAGGATCAGATGAAGACTTTCCAAGGCCCCAACCATTAACCAAACAGAAATAACAAAGACCTCAAAAGGCAGGAGCATGATCAGCATACTCAAAGGACAGCAAGGAGGCAAATATGATGTGAACCCCTGATTATGTGATATAGATAGATAGATAGATAGATAGATAGATAGATAGATAGATAGATAGAACTCAGGTGTAAAATAAGTATTAAAAACTCTAACAAGGCCAAGCATAGCAGCTTATGTCTATAATCCCAGCACTTTGGGAGACTGAGGTGGAAGGATTGCTTGAGACCAAGAGTTTGAGACCTTGGCTCTAAAAAACATTTAAAAATTAGCCAGGAGCATGGTGGTGTGTGCCTGTAGTCCCAGCTACTTGGGAAGGTAAGGTGATAGGCTAACTTGAGCACAAAAGTTTTACATTATGAGGTCATAGTGAGCCATGATTGCACCACTGCACTACAGCCTGGGCAAAAGAGTAAGACCCTAGGGGAAAAAAAAAAGAACTAAAGAATGAAAGAGAAAGAACAAAAGAAAAAAAGAGAGAGAGAAAGAAAGGAAAGAAAGAGAAAGGAAGGAAGGAAACGAAGGGAAGGAAGGAAGGAAGGAAGGAAGGAAGAAAGAGAGGGAGGGAGGGAGGGAAGGAAAGGGAAAGAAAGAAAGACCCAACAAATTTCTAAATTTTTTCAAGGTGGAAATATAATAACTTTGATGGTATCCTAAGCACAGCACAGTCTGCCAGTCATGTACTCCAGCACTGGGAGAGATGCCATGTGATAGAAAAGTTTGCCTCTTCATGTATCTCATTTGATCTTGCTGAGCTGAGTCCATACTTCTCTTCCCATAGATCCCTGTGATATTTGGTAGTTCAGTCTATATCATTGTAGCCTAGTAATTAAAACCACAAGCTTTGGGATCAGAAAACCTGGGATCAAAACCTGACTCTACCACTTATGGGCTGCATAACCTTCAGATTAAATTCAGAAAGTAATTTAATCTCTCAGCCTTCAGTTTTGTTTTTTCTTTTTTCTTTTTTTTTTATTTTGAGACGTAGTCTCGCTCTGTCACCCAGGCTGGAGTGCAGTGACACGATCTCACCAAAATTAATTTATCCAGAACTCTGGAAAATAATCAAAGGTTTACAGCAACCCAGGGAGGACTTACACAAGTAAAATGGCATAGTGTCAATAAGAATAATGAGACTTAGAGGTCAGGAGTTCGAAACCAGCCTAACCAATATGGTGAAACCCCATCTCTACTAAAAATACAAACAATTAGCCAGGCCTGGTGGTGTGCACCTATAATCCCAGCTACTCAGGAGGCTGAGGCAGGAGAATCACTTGAACCCTGGAAGCAGAGGTTGCAGCGAGCCGAAATTGTGCCACTATGCTCCAGCCTGGGTGACAGAGCAAGACTATGTCTTAAAAAAACCCAAAAAGAATAAAGAATAGTGAGACTTGTGACACGTTAACTTAGTCCCACTTCCCACCTCCCCCAGCCCAGTGGTAGCCATGAAAGTAACAGCCTCCAGTCCTGGTGGCAGAGGGAACAGAATGGACCTCGTTCTGACAACTACAACTACAGAGGAAAAAAAAAAAAAAAAAAAACTCACTAGAGGGGCTCAACAGCATATTTAAGCAAGTAGAAGAAGCGAAGTACTTGAAACAAGGTCAACTGAAGTTATGCAGTGTGTGGAACAGAAAGAAAAAAAGAATAAAGAAAAATTAATAGAGCCCCAGAAATCCATAAAACATCATCAAACAAATCATAATAGGAGATCCAGGAAGAAAGTAGAGAAAGGGGCCAAAAGAATATTTGAAGAGATGATTGCTGAAAACCTCCCAAATATGATGAAAAACATTAATTTACAGGTCTAAGAAGCTCAATAAACTCTAACTGGGATAAACTACAAGAGGTCCACACTTAGATGCATCATAATCAAATTTTCAGACGCCAAGGGTGAAGAGTATAATGAAAGCAACAAGAGAGAAGTAGGTCCTCATGTAAAAAGGATCCTCAGTAAGATTAATAGATGATTTATCATTAGAAAAGTGTCTTAGTTGGCTTGGCATGGTGGCTCACGCCTGTAATCCCACCACTTCGGGAGGCCGAAGCGGGCAGATCACAAGGTCAGGAGATCAAGACCATCCTGGCTAACACGGTGAAACCCCGTCTCCATTAAAAATACAAAAAATTAGCCAGGCATGGTGGCGGGCGCCTGTAGTCCCAGGTACTCGGGAAGCTGAGGCAGGAGAATGGCGTGAACTCAGGAGGCGGAGCTTGCAGGGAGTCGAGATCGCGCCACTGCACTCCAGCCTGGGTGACAGAGCGAGACTCCATCTCAAAAAAAAAAAAAAGAAAAAGAAAAGTGTCTTAGTCCATTTTGTGCTGTTACAACAAGATACCATACACTGGGTAATTTCTAATCAACAGAAGCTTATTAGCTTATGGATCTAGAGGCTGGGAAGTCCAAGGCCAAAGGACTGGCATCTTGTGAGAACCTTGCTGTGCCGAAGGCAAAGAGGGGGCAAAAGAGAGAGGAAGAGAAGGCTGAAATCATCCTTTGAAAAGGAACCCACTCCCACAATAATGAACCCATTCCCACTATAGCATTAGTCCAGTCCTGAAAGGAGAGCCCTAGTGACCTAATACCTCCCATTAGGCTCCACCTCCTAACCCTGTTGCATTAGGGATTAAGTTTCTAACTCATACTTCTTGGGGACACATTCAAATTATAGAAAAGAGAAATGACAAGGATATTAAAATGACACACTAAAAATATCCATTTAACGCAAAGAAAGGCAACAATGAAATAATTCAGGAACAAAAATACATAAGACTGTGGAAAACAGCATTAATAACAGAAGTAAGGTTTTTGTTTGTTTGTTTCTTTTTTCTTTGGGGTCAGGGTCTCACCCCATACCTAGGCTGGAGTACAGTGGTGAGATCATAGCTTACTGCAGCCTCAAATTCCTGGGCTCAAGTGATCTTCCCACCTTAGCCTCCTCCTGAGTAGGTGGGACTGGATAGGACAACTAGTTAGAAGATCCACAAGGAAACAGAAGACACGAACATCATCATAAACTATCTAGAGCTGACATACATATACAGAACACTCCACCAAACAACAGCAGAGCACACACTTATCTCAGATGCACATGGAACATTCTCCAGGATAGACCATATGTTAGGCTACGAAACAAATCTCAATATATTTTGAAAGACTGAAATCATACAAAGTATGCTCTCCAACTACAATGAAATTAAATTAGAAATGAAGGACATTTAGAAAATTCTTAATTATGTGGAAATTAAACAACCTTGTCTTAACCACTGAGTCAAAGAATAAATCAGAAAGGCAATGAGAAAGTAGTTTTGAGATAAATGAAAACGAAAACACAATCTATCAAAACTTATGGAATGAAGCTAAGCAGTGCTCAGAGGGAAATTTATAGCAGTAGATGCCTACCTTTCTCCAATCAATAATCTTTCACCTTAAAAAACTTGAAAAAGATCAAATGAAACTCAAACGAGGAAGCAGAAGGAAAATAATAAAGATTTTAGCAGAAATTAGAAATAGACAATTTAAAAATACAGAAAATCAAATGAAACCAAAAGTTGGTTCTCTGTTTATTATTTTTTTATTTGCTTATTTATTTACTTATTTTTGAGACGGAGTTCTGCTCTTGTTGCCCAGGCTGGAGTACAATGGCGTGATCTCAGCTCACTGCAACCTCGGCCTCCCGGGTTCAAACAATTCTCCAGCCTCAGACTCCCTAGTAGCTGGGATTACAGGCGCCTGGCTAATTTTTGTATTTTTAGTAGAGATGGGGTTTCGCCATGTTGGCCAGGCTGCTCTCAAACTCCTGACCTCCGGTGATCCACCCGCCTCGGCCTCCCAAAGTGCTGGGATTACAGGCATGAGCCACCGCACCCAGCGGTTCTCTTTTTAAAAAGTCAACAAATGGCCAGGCGTGGTGGCTCATGCCTGTAATCCCAGCACTTTGGGAGGCCGAGGTGGTTGGATCACCTGAGGTCAGGAGTTCCAGACCAGCCTGGCCAAGATGGCAAAACCCCATCTCTCCTAAAAAATACAAAAATTGGCCGGGCGCGGTGGCTCAAGCCTGTAATCCCAGCACTTTGGGAGGCCGAGACCGGCGGATCACGAGGTCAGGAGATCGAGACCATCCTGGCTAACCCGGTGAAACCCCGTCTCTACTAAAAAATACAAAAAAAACTAGCTGGGCGAGGTGGCGGGCGCCTGTAGTCCCAGCTACTCGGGAGGCTGAGGCAGGAGAATGGCGTGAACCCGGGAGGCGGAGCTTGTAGTGAGCTGAGATCCGGCCACTGCACTCCAGCCTGGGAGACAGAGCGAGACTCCGTCTCAAAAAAAAAAAAAAAAAAAAAAAAAAAAATACAAAAATTAGCCGGGTGCAGTGGTGGGCACCTGTGATCCCAGTTACTCAGGAGTCTGAGGCAGGATAATCACTTGAACCGGGGAGGCGGAGGTTGCAGTGAGCTGAGATTGCACCACTGCACTCCAACCTGGGAGAAAAAGCAAGATTCTGTCTCAAAAAAAAAAAAAAATCAACAAACTATTAGCTAGACAATTGACAAATCTTTGACCAAGAAAAGAAGAGAGAAGACTCAGATATATAAACAATAAAGCAGGGGACATTTCTACTGACTGATGGAAATGTTTGTAATTAGGTAGTGGTAATGGTTGCACATTATGACTATACTTTAAAAAATACTTTAAAAATTGAATTGCACACTAAAGTGGTGAATTTTGTGTTATGTGAATCATATCCTAATTAAAAATTGCAGCGAAAAACAAATTACAATGTGAGCTATGGAAAATACATTAAGGAATAAAGTTTTTTGTTTTGTTTTGTTTTTTGAAACAAGGTCTCACTTTGTTGCCCAGGCTGGAGTGCGGTGGCACAATCACAGCTCTTTGCAGCCTCAACCTCCCCAGGCTCGGGTGATCTTCCCACCTCAGGCTCCCAAGTAGCTGGGACTGCAGGTGTGTGCCACCATGCCAGGCTAATTTTTGTATTTTTTGTAGAGACAGGGTTTTGTCATGTTGGCCAGGCTTATATTAAAAAAAAAAAAAAACTACAGGCAGGGCACTGTGGCTCACGTCTGTATTCCCAGCACTTTGGGAGTCTGGGATACTATATACTAATATAAAGGTGGGTGGATCACTTGAGGTCAGGAGTTTGAGAGCAGCCTGCACAACTTGGTGAAACCCTGTCTCTACTAAAAATACAAAAATTAGCCAGGCGTGGTGGCGCATGCTTGTAGTCCCAGCTACTCAGGAGACTGAGGCAGGAGAATTGCTGGAACCTGGAAGACAGAGGTTGCAGTGAGCCGAGATCACGTCACTGCACTCCAGCCTGGGCAACAGAGTGACACGCCATTAAAAATAATAATAATAAAAATAGAAATAAAAATAAATTTATAAAAAGACACTACAAGTACAGAAGCTTTTCCAAAGATCATCATTCCTGTCAGTCCTATTTTGCATCCTCAAATTTCCTCCCTCATATCCATTCTGTCCCACGCTATGTGCAAAATCTTAATTTTGGTTGAAAAACTATTACATCAGGAATGGAAAGACCAGTTTCTCCAGCCCTTCTTCCATCAAAGGACAGATAGCAACTATATCTGCTTTCTCACCTATGTCACATTCAAAAGATGAGTTATCAGTCCAATCGTTAGAACTTTCCAGAAAGGCAAGCTGTCAAATTATTCCTTGTTACCCATCAGTTAGATAAACTTATTGAGCACAGAGCTCCTACAGACAAGTTGGGAGAAAGAGACCTACAAATGAGAGTATTGACCCTGTCTTCCAAATGTCTATGGTTTTTCTGTTACTATGCAGGATAGCAGGAGCTAATATGAATGGTATGTTAGGGACTGTCATTCAGTAGGAGTGGGAATTGTCTGAGAAGGTCTCATAGCAGAGGTGGAGGGAGAGGCTAATGGTATGATGGAACCGTGATGAAATTGCTGGGCTTGCTGGGAACAAATTATTTTCCGCTCACTAACTAATCCTACTGAATCCTGCTTAGAAGCTTTTAAAACATATAGTTGACATTTTCAGGTGATTTCATAAAGCTTGACTTCCTCCCGGAGATCAAGGCTTGATAATCCAGAAGGTTGACTAAGCTGGCTGGGTGGAGTTATAGTCTTGTGGTGGGGACTAAGAGGGCTTCGCACAAAACTCAGCAATCAGGAAGCAATCATGGTTCATTTTGACTCTTAATATCTAAGGGTAAGGTAAGTCACTGTAGGCCAGAAAAAAAGATCAATTTACTAAAAATACGTTTCCCCTGATGGATCCCCTAGAAAGCCCACTTATTATTTTTATTTTTATTTTTTTGAGATGGAGTCTCGCTCTGTCACCCAGGCTGGAGTGCAGTGGCACCATCTCGGTTCACTGCAAGCTCCGCCTCCAGGGTTCATGCCATTCTCCTACCTCAGCCTCCCGAGTAGCTGAGACTACAGGCGCCCGCCACCACGCCCGGCTAATGTTTTGTATTTTTAGTAGAGACAGGGTTTCACGGTGTTAGCCAGGATGGTCTCCATCTCCTGACCTCATGATCTGCCCGCCTTGGCTTCCCGAAGTGCTGGGATTACAGGCGTGAGCCACCACGCCCGGCCAAAAGCCCACTTATTCTTTTAATCAATTAAGGTAGCATTTAGTTTCTGGAAATTTTTATAATGCATTCAGGGAAAGAAGCTATATTCATGTAGTATAAGAGTAACATAGAGTAGCATATAAAACTGATGACCATGGCAGAATTGACCACAATACTCTTTCCAAACAAGCACGGATGTGACCTCAGAATGCTTATTACTTGATTCCAAGCAGCCACCACCACTAAATTTGAATTGGCATGTAAAATGACATCCATTTGCTACCCTGGAATAGGATCCAGCCTGTAGACTTGTAGTTATAAGTGCCTCTTTTTAAGCTCTCAGCTCTTTTAAAGTCTTTGGATCATTTTTAAGCTTTTGTGAGCACAAGCATCCTGGGATAAAGATCAATTCCTAGAATTTTAAGTTTACTAGAATTGGCATTATTTGGGATGGTTCTGCCAGTATTCATATGTCTGACAGCTATCAGGTATGAATTTATCATGAGGGTCATAAATATAAAATTTCAGGCTGGGCATGGTGGCTCACGCCTGTAATCCCAGCACTTTGGGAGGCCGAAGCGGGCGGATCACGAGGTCAGGAGATTGAGACCATCCTGGCTAACATGGTGAAACCCCGTCTCTACTAAAAATACAAAACATTAACCGGGCACGGTGGTGGGTGTCTGTAGTCCCAGCTGCTCGGGAGGCTGAGACAGGAGAATAGCGTGAACCGGGGAGGTGGAGCTTGCAGTGAGCCGAGATTGTGCCAGTGCACTCCAGCCTGGTGACAGAGTGAGACTCCATCTCAAAAAAAAAAAAAAAAAAAAGAATTCAATAACTTCTCAAAACCCCCAGCTCCTATAGTTACTTCGCAAGAGAAACAAGGAAGAGTGGAAGAGGTTAATAGCCAAACAGAGAAGATGGTGGGGGAAAATGGGTCCCAGGTGGAAGAGGAAGGAAGCAGAGAGGGTGAAGTGCAGAGAACACGATGGCCACAGGGAGCAGAAGGTCTGCCAATGATTGCACTCTAGGCTATGATGGGGAAGGGAAGGACACCAGGTTCACCACTCCAGGCTTCACAGGCACCTACTTGGGATGCTTGAAGGCCATCAGGCAGCGCTCATACTTCCCCACCATGCTCCAGGCCATGACCAGGCCATCAGTGCTTCCCGAGAGGAGATGCCACTGGTCGAAGAACAGGCACTTCACGGCTCCCTCGTGGCCACTGAGAGTCTGCAAGAAAAGATACCACTGTCTTCAACTCAGACTGTGACTCCTCCAAGAACCAAAGCTGAGGCTTCTTCAGATGAATGCCAAAGCCACCCCCCACCAATCTGTGACTGCCCTTCACTCGGTAGGTACCTGAGCTAACTTTGCTTTTGCTGTGAGAAGGCCAATGGAGGCTGGGCCTGGTGACTTATGCCTGTAAGCCCAGCACTTTGGGAGGCTGAGGTGGGTGGATCACGAGGTCAGGAGTTCGAGACCATCCTGGCCAACATGGTGAAACCCCATCTCTACTAAAAATACAAAAATTAGCTGGGCATGGTGGTGCACACCTGTAATCCCAGCTACTTGGGAGGCTGAGGCAGGAGAATCGCTTGAACCAGCGAGGTGGAGGTTGCAGTGAGCCAAGATTTCGCCACTGTGCTCCAGCCTGGTGACAGAGCAAGACTCTGTCTCCAAAAAAAAAAAAAGAAAAGAAAAAGAAAAGAAAAAAAGAAGGCCAATGGAGTCCATTCCACGTAGAGCTCTCTCTCTGGTTACAGAGGAATGGGATCAGGGAGGGGCCACGTTCCTGGTGGGTCTGTGTCTGGGGCAGACACTACCTTCTTGGAGCACCAGAAAGGGCCAGAAATCACTGTCCTTTGCTGTCAGAAGGACGAAGGCAACATGTGCTATCCCAGCTCCTTGCCAGAACGCAGAGTGCACATGGGCCATCCCTGTGCCTGCAACTGCTGGATTGGCCATAGTGACAGGATTGGTGGGAAAATTCCACAGGCCAAGCCAGCCACTTTTCACTGTGATCCTGTGTTCCTGCTGCAAATCATATATCGCCACCACCCGCGAAGGCCAGGGGTTCAGATCCAGCAAGAATATGTTTCATGACCAACCAATCACTTTCAAGACCATCCATGTTCTCTCTTCATTAGAGAGCAAGGAGGAAAAAACATTCTCTGTTCATCCTCCAGTATTTTCTTCTTAGGAAAAAAATGCTTTGTTCATCCCTTCACCCCATGCCAGAATACAACACTTTTTTTTTTTTTTTTTGGAGACGCGTGATCTCAGCTCACTGCAACCTCCGCCTCCTGGGTTCAAGCGATTTTCCTGCTTCAACCTCCCAAGTAGCTGAGGTTACAGGTGCCCGCCACCATGCCCGGCTAATTTTTTGTATTTTTTTTTTTTAGTAGAGATGGGGTTTCACTATGTTGGTCAGGCTGGTCTCGAACTCCTGACCTCATGAGCCGCCCGCCTTGGCCTCCCAAAATGCTGGGATTACAGGTGTGAGCCACTGCGTCTGGCCCTACAGAGTGCAATACTCTTGAGGAGAAAAAGGTACTTCACCTCCACTGCTGTTTGTAGGCCCTGAGCCCATAACTCATGCTGAGTCAGAATGCAGCCTTCCTCCACCAACCCCATGATACCATGGGTCATGATGTGGGCAGTGGAGCCCCTACCCTCCACGGACTCTGAATGCCCCATTTTGGGGCCCTCCCATTTAGAGCTTCAGGACTGTCGTCCTTGACGGCCATACTCAGTTGCTCTAGGATGACCTGAGGAGCTAGGTAGGGGGGGCCCAGGGGCCCACCCATCTCCTCCCCAGTGCCCTTTCCCGCAAGGCAGCCCACTGCCCACTCACCTTTACCAACTGGGCCATGACAATGTGCCACACTTTCACCACCCCTCGCTCACAGCTGCTCACAATGTAGGTATCATTGATCCTGGTGGCCAAGATGGGGTCTTTGTGTCTAAACGTCTTCAGGCACTTCCCTGTGTCTACATCCCATACTGAACAGGAGGGAGAGAGAGGAAGAGATGGGAGTGGGGAAAAAGGGGGAAGAGGAAAGTTGACAGTGGAGTTCTGCTCCCCATCACAGAAGCAAAAGACTCATCGAGCCCATCAAGTCGGACTCTAGAAGGACTTCCCCTGGCCTAGCACCTCCACAGGACAGGCTCACCAACAGCTCATGTACCCACAGCACAGATGTGCCCTGAATACAGGTGGTTGGGGGAGCCACCTGTTGGCTATGGCCCTAGAACTTAGCCTTGAGGCCCAAGTGCTAGACAGCTCGTCTCCAATCAGCTGATTCATCAAGCCTGAAACATGCTTGCTATCAAGTAGATTTCATAAAAATCATGGCATACAGCTTGAGTAGGGGCAGGTAAAATTTAAAAAAAAAAAAAGAAAATCACGGCATACATGTAGTGTTGTCATTTTTCCCATACGCTGTCTTCCTGACCCACACCTTCTATCCCCAAAATAAAAGAAGGTCGTCTACCCTCACTTACATTTTTAAATACTTCTGAATCTGACTTTTGGATTTTATGGAGAAATGGTCGCGGCTAGGGGTGGGTTTACTGCTGCTTCAACACAGACTGTGTTACAGCAACTGCCTGGCATCTTGTAGTGGGGATGAGAGTGGGTGGGTGGGTGGCAGAACAGGGTTTCCTAAAAGGAAGAAGTTGATGCCGGGCCCAGTGACTCACACCTGTAATCCCAGCACTTTGGGAGACCGAGACGGGTGGATCACAAGGTCAGGAAATCGAGATCAGCCTAGCCAACATGGTGAAACCCTATCTCTACTAAAAAAAACAAAAATTAGCTGGGTGTGGTGGCATACGCTTGTAGTCCCAGCTACTCGGGAGGCTGAGGCAGGAGAATCACTTGAACCTGGGAGGTGGAGGTTGTAGTAAGCCGAGATCGTGCCACTGCACTCCAGCCTGGCCACAGAGCAAGACTCTGTCTCAAAAAAAAAAAAAGAAGAAGAAGAAGTTAAAAGTGAACTCTATGAATTCAGGAATGAAAACATTAAAGTCTCCTTCAAAGGTGCTTCCCAAAAGCACCTTCTAACTCAGGCAACAGGACAAGTGGCCTGAGACAAAATATAACAACAACCAGAGTTGATACTTACATGGCGCTAACAGTAAGCCGGCGACCACTCAAGGTGTGTGACATGCATGAGCTCATCTTCACAAGAAAAGTACTATTATTATTCCCCACTACACAGATGAGGAAACTGAGGCATAGAGAAGTTAGGTTGCCTGCTCAAGTCACGTAGGTGGTGAGTGGCAGAGCCGGGATTTGAACCTAGGGAGTCTGGATCCAGAAGCCATGTGCTTAACCATTTATGCTAGGTTAGCCCTAACTATGTAAGTATGCTTTCCTTCGCCTTTTTTTTTTTTTTTTTTTTTTTTTTTGAGACGGAGTCTCGCTCTGTCGCCCAGGCTGGAGTGCAGTGGCCGGATCTCAGCTCACTGCAAGCTCCGCCTCCTGGGTTCATGCCATTCTCCTGCCTCAGCCTCCTGAGTAGCTGGCACTACAGGCGCCCGCCACCTCGCTCGGCTAGTTTTTTGTATTTTTTAGTAGAGACGGGGTTTCACCGTGTTAGCCAGGATGGTCTCGATCTCCTGACCTCGTGATCCGCCCGTCTCGGCCTCCCAAAGTGCTGGGATTACAGGCTTGAGCCACCGCGCCCGGCCTCCTTCGCTTATATTTTATGTATATATCTTGGCCCATTTATAAAATTACCAATGGGGCTCTCGTGAGGATTAAATAATGTATGTTAAGCATCTGTCACAAAATTGGTACTCAGTAAATGGCAGCTGTTGTTGTTCATGGCTTTATTATATTCCCCACTATATATTTATGTATCTGCTTCCATTAGGAGACTATGAGCCCTCTGAAGAAATAAAAAGTTGTATCTAAAGGGCCGTATCCTATTCCTTTTTTTTCTCCTCAGCATCTAGCTCAGTGTGTAGCTTGTTGTAGGTATTCTACAGATAGTTGTTGAATGGATGGATCGATGGAAGGAAGGAAGGAAGGGAGGGAGGGAGGGAATAAATGACTGCCAGCCTATAGAAATGAACAAAACAAAGCATTTTGGTAACCCATAAGTTGCAGGAAACTTCTTAGAAAATTTAAGGCACTTCTTACTCACCTTTTACCTGGCAATCTTTTCCTCCCGACACGAGCCTGTTCTTACACAAATCTATGCAAGTGATAGTCCCCTGGTGACCACTGAAGATTCGTGTGCAAGCCCCACTTTTCAGATCCCAGTATCTGCAGGAATCAGGCCAAAAGAATGTTTGTGAGAGCTCCTGAGGGCTCAGAGGATCATACTGCGTAGAATCCCTGTAGATAAGTAGGTAGTTGGGAGGCAGCAGAGCCTCATGGTTCAGCTTAAGAGTCAGGGGCCTGGATTTGAATCCCAGCTGCAGCACCTATTTGGTGTAACTTTGAGGAAGTTAATTTCTGTGTAAGTTTCCTTTCCTTACTGATAAAATGGAAATAATAATGAGTAGTTACATCATAGGGTTTTTGTGAAGAATTAAATGGACTAATACAGTGATTGTCAACCCTGGGTAACTTATACCCCCAGGGGCCATTTGGAAATAGCTGGAGATATTTTTGGTGGTCACAAGCAGGGAAGGAAGAGACACTGGTATCTAGTGCATCGAATCCAGAGATGCTGCTAAACATTCTACATTGCACAGGGCAGGCCCCACAGTAAAGAATTTCCCAGCCCCAGATGGCAATAGTGCCAAGGTTGAGAAACCCTACACCAGTGGAGGTAACACTGGAATAGTGACTAACTTGTACAAAATGCTTGATCAATGTCAGGTGGTTTTCAGGTAGAAGCATCCTGAATGACCACCAGCCTTATAATCCATGGCACTGATTCAGTGGTACAGCAGATCTTCAAACAAGAGCAACAGAATCCTTTACCAGTCACTTAGATCCAAAATATTTATGTACATATAGAGCATATCTAAGAGATAGATGGGAGCAAAGATGAATTATCCTGTTTTTTGTTAAGAACATGTGCCCAAGGTCTCTCAATTGCACTTCCACTTCAGCTAGGCTGCTTTTGAGACAGGACAAAGCAGAATGCTGAGATAATGGTTCTGGAGCAGGCTTCCTGAAGTCCATTCCCAGGGCCATCACTTACCAGCTGTGTGATCCTGGGCAAGTTACTGAACCACCATGTACCTCAGTTTCTTCATCTGTAAACTGAGGACAATAATTGTACTAATGGCCACGCGGGGGGGGGCTCACACCTGTAATCCCAGCACTTTGAGAGGCCAAGGCGAGCAGATCACGAGGTCAGGAGATTGAGACCATCCTGGCTAACATGGAGAAACCCCGTCTCTACTAAAAATACAAAACATTAGCCTGGCGTGGTGGCGGCACCTGTAGTCCCACCCAGGAGAATGGCGTGAACCCAGGAGGTGGAGCTTGCAGTGAGCCGAGATAGCGCCACTACACTCCAGCCTGGGCGACAGAGCAAGACTCCGTCTCAAAAAAAAAAAAAAAAATTGCACTTACTTCATAGAGTTATTGTGAGGTTTTGCACATAAAAACGATTAATATGTCTCTGGGGTTTTTTGACTATGTTAAGGTTTTTCTTCTAATATTCCCAAGGGTCTTGCAGCCTTACCAATGCCTTACCAGTTTCTCAGAGCCTCCAATGCAGCCACAGTGCATTGAATGATGGCACAGTGCTCTGAAAGAAAGCATGTTTTGAATTTCTGTTTCTAGCAGTATGGTGGTTTATGTCTTCAGGTTGGTTTTCTAAATTTATGCAAGAAAAGGTATTTGATAAATACTTTTAGAAAAATAGGAATAGAAGGAACTTTCTGGATTTAGTAAAAGATATAAGCCAAAGTCATAACAGTAAATATTATGCTCAGTGGAGAAATTGTAGATGTATTCCCTTCCAGAAGGGGAACAAGATGAAGATGCCCACTCTCACTGCTACTGCCTGCCACAGCACTGGAAGGCCTAGGCAAAGTTAGAAGGAAAGAAAAACAAAAGGTGGTATAGGCATTAGAAAAGAAGATAATATATTGTTGACCAGGCGCAGTGGCTCATGCCTGCAATTCCAGCACTTTGGTAGGCTGAGGTGGGCAGATCACGAGGTCAGGAGATCGAGACCATCCTGGCCAACATAGTGAAACCCTGTCTCTACTAAAATACAAAAAAAAAAATTAGCCAAGCATGGTGGCATGTGCCTGTAGTCCCAGCTACTCAGGAGGCTGAGGCAGGAGAATTGTTTGAATCAGGGAGTCGGAGGTTGCAGTGAGCCGAGATCACGCCACAGCACTCCAGTCTGGTAACAGAGTGAGACTTTATCTTAAAAAAAAAAAAAATATATATATATATATATATAGTAATTTGCAGTTGATAAGATTGTCTACATAGAAAAACCAATTATTAAACATACATGCTTTTAGAACTAATAAGAGAGTTTGGCAAGGATGCCAGACACAAGATCAATTTACAAAAATCAATTGCATTTCTCTATGCCAGCAATAACTAATTTGAAAACATAAGCAAAATTAAGATACCATTCACAACAGTAACAAAATTATAACGTTTACAGGCATTAAGTAAAAATACACAGGACTTTTATGAAAAAAACTTTAAGGCTCTAAGAAAGACCACAGATTATTTAATTGAGTGTGTTTACCAAACTAATCTATAAATTCAATGCAATCCCAATAAAAAGTCTGGTTAGGTTTTATTGAAAGTTGATCAACTTACTCCAAAAACTCAAAACTTACATACTATAGCTGTTACATAAGAAAGAAAAGTGAGACCGGGCGCAGTGGCTCACGCCTGTAATCCCAGCACTCTGGGAGGCCAAGGCAGGCGAATCACGAGGTCAGGAGATTGAGCCCATCCTGGCTTGCACGGTGAAACCCTGTCTCTACTAAAAATACAGGAAATCAAGCCGGGCGTGGTGGTGGGTGCCTGTAGTCGCAGCTACTCAGGAGGCTGAGGCAGGAGAATGGCGTGAACCCGGGAGGCGGAGCTTGCAGTGAGCCGAGATGGCGCCACTGCACTCCAGCCTGGGCGACACAGCTAGACTCCGTCTCAAAAAAAAAAAAAAAAGAAAAGTGAAAAGTAGAATTTCCCTCCCCATCACATTTTAAAACATTCTCTAAATGCATACCTAAAAATAAAACAAACAATTTTCAAGAAGGGGGATTTTGATTAAAAACAGAAAAACAGACAATGGACTAGATCAGAGAGCTCCGGGACATTCTCATGCACATACGGGAAATTTCCATGTGATAAAGATAGCACCACAAAACAGTGGAGGAAGTGGCAGGTTATATAGTAGTTGCCGTCGGGGAGAGACTGCTGACTTTATTTAAATACAAATAAATGAAATGGAAACCCTACCTAACGCCACATATAAGGTTGAATTGCAAATAGATTAAAAAACTGAATGCAAAAGATAAAACCGTAATGTTGGTAGAAGAAAATATTAGAAAATATCTCTGTGACCTGGAAGAGGGAAGAATCACAAAAATGAAGGGGAAAAAACCCTGATAAACTGATGTTTTATTACATTCATATTGATTTTTTTTTTTTTTTTTTTGAGACCGAGTTTCGCTCTTGTTGCCCAGGTTGGAGTGCAGTGGCACCTCCCAGGTTCAAGCAATTCTCCTGCCTCAGCCTTCCTGAGTAGCTGGGATTACAGACATGTGCCACCATGCCCGGCTAATTTTGTATTTTTAGTAGAGATGGGGTTTCTCCATGTTGGTCAAGCTGGTCTCAAACTCCTGATCTCAGATGATCCGCCCGCCTGGGCCTCCCAAAGTGCTGGGATTATAGGCGTGAGCTATCGCGCCCGGCCCATTTTGAGAATTTTTGTTCAACAAAATTCATGTAGATACTGTGAACAAAGTTAATAGGTAGTCCTGGTGAGAGGGAATTCTCTGGCAGACAGCCTTTGGGCTTCATCTGCACTGTTGGCTCTCCTGGGTCTCCAGCCCCCAGATTTTGGACTTGCCAGCCGCCTTTATCACACAAGTCAATACTTTATAATAAATCTCGTATGTATATACACATTCTATTGGTTCTGTTTCTCTGGAGACCCTAATACACATATGAAAAGGTGCTCAACTTCATTAATAATCAGAAAAGTTAAAATTTAAACCCCAATAAAACACAGTGAGTTTTATTTAATATCCATCAGATTGACAAAACTGTTAGATTGACAATATTAAGTGTTTGTGAGAATACATAAGAAGAGATATTCTCATATGCTGCAAATGGGAATGTAAATTAATATAACCACATTGGAAAGCAGTTTAGTACTCCTTCCTAGAAATTCCCATGCTAAGAATATACCTTTAAAACACTCGTGCACATGGGCATCAGGGGACACATCCAAGACCCATCTCTGGCAGCATTCTTTGAAATAATGAAAAACTGGAAACAAGAGCCAGGCATGGTGGCTCACGCCTGTAATCCCAGCACTTTGAGAGGCCGAGGCAGGTGGATCACGAGGTCAGGAGATCGAGACCATCCTGGCTAACACGGTGAAACCCCGTCTCTACTAAAAAATACAAAAAAAATTAGCCGTGCGTGGTAGCAGGTGCCTGTAGTCCCAGCTACTTGGGAGGCTGAGGCAGGAGAATGGCGTGAACCCAGGAGGCAGAGCTTGCAGTGAGCCTAGATCGTGCCACTGCACTCCAGCCTGGGCAACCAGGTCGAGATTCCGTCTCAGAAAACAAACAAACAAAAAACTAGAAAGAATGCAAATGTCCACCAACAGAAAAACAAACACATGAGTTATGATACAATCATCAAATGTAATACTGTATCTCAGTGAAATAAGTTAATTACTGCCACCTACATCATATAGGTGAATCTCAAAAATATAGTTCCATGTAAGAATGAAGTACCAACAAATTTTAAAAATATGATTCCTTTTATGTTGAGTTCAAAAACAGGCAAAAGTAATTAATACTTTTGGAGATATATAAGAAGGAAGCAAAAATGACAAAGAAATGCAAGGGAATAATTAGTATAAAATTAGGATAACATTACCTCTGGTTGGCAGGAAGAAGCAAGAAGAGAAAGGCACAGTGAGAGGGTTAGGAAATGGTGATATCTGATATCTTGGCCTGAGTAATGGATGCATGAGTGTTTGTTATACTATATAAAAATATACATACATATGCGTTTTTAAAACACTATTTTGCCTCTATAGTCTGTCTCATACCCATAAAAAGCCATGTTCCCTGAAAGAATCTGTAAGAACAAAGGTAAATTATTTCTTCATCTAAGAATGCTAATAAAGAAAATCTTTCTGACTTGCACTCATCAATTAGAAAATATATCTGATAACTGTTATAAATCTATCTCATTCAAATTTTAAGCATTATATACATTCCTGACTTTTTCCTTGCCAAAATAATAAGCTGAAGCTATTCTAGAAGTCAGTATCTTCTAGGATAACTGTTAAATATAAAAAGAAAAAAGCATGCCCACTTCTTCCATGAGCTGCCTCTAGGCCTTAGGTGGGATGGGGATCATGATGCCTTTGGACTCCTCACCTGATACTTAGGTCATAGCTCCCGCTTAGGAGAAAATTTTCCTCCTCACATAGGAAGAGGGCCCGGACACTCCCAGCATGGCCTCGGAATTCAACGGGTATCACTTTTCCTTGTATGATGTCCAGAAGGTGGATCTTTCGATTAGATGACACAGCTATCAGATCTCCCCCGGAATAGTGGATGACTCTTTTTTGATCCCACCTGAGTGCCAGGGGAAAAGGATTATCCATGAAAGCAGAGTCTGTGTCCTTCCTGGGACTGACTTAGCCCCCTGACTTTCACCTACAGCAGTGGTGTAAAGAAAAAATCAGGGCCTTTCAACAAGGGAGGCAGCAGAAGGCAAGGTCAAGAATTAACAGGCCCTGAGGGATCCCCACTCTCATATATGACAAAAATCCATTTCCGTCAAATTTAAAAACTAAAGACAAAAGGCAATTTTTTAAAAAATTCTGTAAATGTATGCTAAATCCCCGAGAGAGAGAATGGAGTATGTGGCATTGCCCAAATTTAACTGATCATGGAAACCTTTTTTCTTGGAAAACATCAGAGGCACACAGTTGGGAAGTCCTCTGCACACTATATTTCTTTTCTTTTCTTTTTTCCCTTAATCGATATCCAGTGAGCATACGTTAGGTTCAAAGTCCTGTGCTAGCAGATACCACAGGAAATATAAAGAATTATCAGATAAGGACCTTACTTATAATGAGCTTATTGTCCCATAAAACTAGGTGAGTTGAATTAATGTTTCAATCACAGGATTATTAGCAAATAGGTAAAGTATGAACAGGATGACCAAATAATGTATTGTCCAAACTGAGAGATTTTTATTGTGAAAGGGGACACTATTTATTTATTTTTAGAGACAAGGTCTTGCTCTGTCACCCAGGCTGGAGTACAGGGGCGCAATAATAACTCCCTGTAGACTCCAACTCTTGGCCTCAAGCAATTCTCCTACTTCAGCCTCCCAAAGTTCCGGGATTACAGGCATGATCCACCACACCCAAACTGGGGACACTATTATTAATGACACTAGGACTGCAGAGTAGAGAAGGATCATTCCAACAAACAGGGATGTATACGAGGAGCTTTGAGGCCAACCTAACCAGAGAATGAAACCCCATCTCTACAAAAAAATTCAGAAATTAGCCAGGCGTGGTGGCATGTGCCTATAGTCCCAGCTACTTGGGAGACTAAGGCAGGAGAATCGCTTGACCCCAGGAGGTGGAGGTTAAAATGAACCAAGATTGCACCACTGCACGCCAGCCTGGACGACAGAATGAGGTTCACTCTGAAAAAAGAAATACAGATAGTATGGTGATAACTGTTCTTTAAAATATATATGTGTGTGTGTGTATATATATACTTTTTTAATATATATACATGTACATATGTGTGTGTGTGTATATATACTTTTTAATATACATACATGTACATATGTGTATATGTGTGTGTATATATATGTATATGTACACACATATATTATAAGGAGCAATTCTTGATATTTTTGCCCTTATTCATACCTAGAGTTCAACGAGTCACCATCTTTTCTAAAGAACAGTTATCACCACACTATCCATAAAAACTTGACTTTGCCTTTCCCCTATCTTATCTTCTCTGTCTTCCTCATACTGACTGTTCTATTGTCAAGATGCAATTTGTTAATAAGATTTATGGCCAAAAATGAAGTAGAGGTGGACTTTGCAAAACCTTGTGAATATAAAGTGAAGTCCTAGGCCCAAATATGGCAGAAAGTTGATTATTAAAGAACCTTCTTCTCTCGGCATATTGAAATGATGTCAGAGTATGCAATTATAAATACGACTGTCATATTTACCATGGGAAGATATCTATAGTACTTTGCTAGGCTGGGTTACAGAAATATGTGTAATATAACACCACCGCTATTTAAATTTGTGCTAAGTATGCTAAGAAAAGAATTCTAGAAGGCTAGACATCAATATTAATGGTGGTTATTGCTAGGTGATAGACTACAGGAAAACTTTGCCTTTCTCTATACATTTTCTGGCATTTAGAAGACTTTTTCCAATAACTGTATATTATTTCTAAAATTAATATAACAAAATAAAGAGATTTCAAAAAATGAAGATTTTATGTGTGACTTGTGCAAAAGGTTGTTGGTCAGCATACCCAAAATTTATAAAGGGAAAATATCCTTTACCCACTGCCAAGAATGGTGCAAAATGAAGCAGCTATTGTCTTCATGGGATCACGTGCAAGTTTAGGGCTGGAGCTTGAGGTGAGGAGAGCTTGCCTTTCCATGTACACAAAGGTCAGGGAAATCCCAAGTGTCAGTATGGATAACGCAAGCGTCCCTAGAGACCCAGATTGTGAACCCAGTACCTACGTGTCAGAGAGAATGCGAACATTGTAGGTTCCACAGAAAATATTTCTCTCCTCCATTAGGACCTGCTGCGTTTCCTGGTTCTGGTATGCAGTCCACAGGTTGTACTCATTCTAACAAGGGAATATTTGAAGTTAAATCTCAGTGGTAACTTCAAATACCCACAGTCCCAGAGCCCCTAGGGTCTCCCTGGCAAGGGCACAGGGCTCACGGATTCTTCCTCTGAAGGCTGAGGCTGCTTCTCTGCAGGGAAGGGAGCAGCCGGTGAGCAAGCACCAAAGGAAACCGTGAGTTAGAAAGTGTTGGGTCAAGGTTCTTAATTTTTGTTTCACCTCTTTGATTTTCCATGTGCCCTGATTCCATGAACCTTCAAGGCTGAATTCCAAATGTCACCAACAACACAACTTTTTCAAAAATGAGCTCACAAAGGGCATCCTCACAACATAAAGTCACAGGTGCCCTTTGACTGACCATTTCACAGAAGTCGGAATGTCATGTGTGTATTACATCTACCTGATAGCACAAAGCACACTCAGGGGATTTTAAGCCACATGTGAAATTACTGCTATACATGCTATGCATGTGCTTTTTTTTTTTTTTTTTTTTTTAGATGGAGTCTTGCTGTGTCGCCAGGCTGGAATGCAGTGGTGCGATCTCAGCTCACTGCAACCTCCACCTCCTGGATTCAAGCGATTCTCCTGCCTCAGCCTCCAGAGTAGCTGGGACTACAAGCATGCGCCACCATGAGCAGCTAATTTTTGTATTTTCAGTAGAGACAAGGGTTTCACCATGTTGACCAGGATGGTCTCGATCTCTTGACCTTGTGATCTGCCCACCTCAGCCTCCCAAAGTGCTGGGATTACAGGCGTGAGCCACCACGCCTGGCCGCATTTTTTTTTTAAGACAGTTTTGCTTTTCTCACCCAGGCTGGAGTGCAATGGTGCGATCTTGGCTCACTGCAATGTCTGCCTCCCGGGTTCAAGCAATTCTCCTGCCTCAACCTGCTAAGGAGGGGGGATTACAGGCATGTGCCATCACGCCTGGCTAATTTTTGTATTTTTAGTAGAGACGGGGTTTCACCATGTTGGCCAGGCTGGTCTCGAACTCCTGATCTCAGGTGGTCTGCCTGCCTCGGCCTCCCAAAGTGCTAGGATTACAGGCTTGAGCCACCACGCCCCACCTGCATTTGCATTTCAAAGTTTTCATACATCTGCAACCTTCATTTGTCCTTGCAGCTGCCTTACAAGGTAGATCACTTGCCCCACAAAATGTTCTCATTATTTTACAGATAAGGTATCTGGGACTCAGGGAAAGGAAATCAATTTTATCAAGTCTTGACAGGGGCGCTTTTGTTTGCTTCCCAGTCTTTCTTTTATTTCCTTCCTGCCTGCCTTCATTCTTCCTCCCTCCTTTCTTCCTCTATCACACACCTTCTGAGCAGGTATGGCATTCCAGACATGCTAAATTCTGGCATAGATGACTGAACTAGATTCTCAGTTCCATTTATACTCCCTGCCATATTCTATCCTCAAATATCCAGAAATTACAGTCCCATTAGACTAGCAGGAAAGAAAAAGCAGAATATATTTATCTTGAAGGCAAAGAAGAACACAGCATCATGTTTGCACCTGAGAGTCCTCTTGGGGACATCTCTGAAGTCTCCTTCCAAACCTTAGCCTTCTGCTCCATGCCTTTAGACTCTTCCTCAGATGCCCTCTTTCCTCTGCTCCCTCTCCTTAATCGTTAACCATGTAGCAATGTCCACCAAGAAGTTTCTGCCCGGAAGAATCTGCCAACCTGCCTCCCCTCCAGGGTCCAGGGAGCTTTCCATATCCCAGCCTGAATTAAATGATGCTGCCCTGGATTCTCCCAACCCAGGGGTAATTCATTGGCCTTTGCTCATCTCCTAAGTTTTGTGAGCCCAAGAAGCCACATGGTGGAGTCATTGGGAGGGAAAAGACCTGAGTTTAAATTCCAGCTCTGCCACTGCCCAGCTATGAGACCTTGGGCACTTTCTCACAGCATATCCTTCATTTCCACATCCATAAGCTGGGAACAACGACATCTCCTCGATCTATGGTAAAGTTAAGTAAATGCTGCATGCAGAGCTACAAGCATTGTGCCTGGCACACAGTTTACACTCATGCTATTACTCACCACCCTGAGAAGCACTCACCTCCACTTTTCCTAGAAGACTCTATAACTGCTTAGTCTTGCTATTAATGTGTTCTCCATGCTGCTTCACCTGCTTCTCTCCCTTTTCTCTCTCTCTCTCTCTGTTTTTTTTTTTTTTTTTGAGATGGAGTCTCGCTGTCTTGCTCAGGCTGGGGTACAGTGGCGCAATCTCAGTTCACTGCAACCTCCGTCTCCTGAGTACAAGCGATTCTCCTGTCTCAGCCTCCCAAGTGGCTGGGATTACAGGCATGTACCACCATGCCTGGCTAATTTTCTATATTTTTAGTAGAGACAGGTTTTCATCATGTTGGCCAGGCTGGTCTTGAACTCCTGACCTCAGGTGATCGCCCTGCCTCAGCCTCCCAAAGTGCTGGGATTACAGGCATGAGTCACTGCACCTGGCCCCTTTTCTTAAACTATACATGTAAGAATTAAAGAAAGAGGAGAGAAACACGAAGGGTGGCTTGACAGTCAACAGGTTTATTTCAAATCTGGGAGGGAATTCTGAGCGAGTTAGGTCAGAAGCCACACTCTCTTAGAGACTAAGAGTTTCTAAGGATTCAGGGTGGGAGAGTTTATCAGATGTTCAGACTGCTTTTGTGTCTCTTTGTTGTGCTTATCTGGGAGGCAGAGTTGTGTGTCTGTCCCCATACATCTTTCTGCAGCTGCGGACATACCCCCTGAGTCTGATTTAGCTTCCCTATCTTAGTGCACTTGAAGGGAAAGGAATGTGCTTATTATGGCCCACTGTTTTACTGGGGCCCATTGTATGAGGGTGAAGTCCGGCAGTTACCCAAGAGACTTTCCCCCCCACCTCCCTCTGTGCCCGAGATGTCTTAATCTGTGTTTTACTGTCTGCTCTTTCTGGCTGNCTCCCTCTGTGCCCGAGATGTCTTAATCTGTGTTTTACTGTCTGCTCTTTCTGGCTGCTTGTAGTTAGAAGAGAAGTGATTTCCTTGAAACGCATGAGACTAGAAAGGGACCTGGAACTTAAAGTGACGGTGTTCGTCCGAGATGACGGTGCTCCAATTCTGTCAATACATTCCTAGAATGTCAAACACTGGCTGGGTAGTCTTTCTGTTGGGCCATTACTGACTGCATCACCCAAGGAAGAAGGATGTTGTTTGTGTTATACATAAAAGAGCAACAGACTTGAAAACAAAAGCAGGTCCATGTTCAAATTAATGCCTCTTTGACTCAGCTGGCTGGGAGAGCTTGACTTCTCTGCGCCTCAGTTTCTTTATCTACAAAATGGGTGAAGGGACCAGCTCAGAAATGAATAACTGCAGGTCAAATGAAATCCAGAAATGTGTTTTCCTTTTTTTTTTGAGACAGAGTCTCGCTCTGTCGTCCAGGCTGGAGTGCAGTGGCGCGATCTCAGCTCACTGCAAGCTCCACCTCCCGCGTTCACGCCATTCTCCTGCCTCAGTCTCCCAAGTAGCTGGGACTACAGGCGCCTGCCACCATGCCCGGCTAATGTTTTGTAATTTTTAGTAGAGACAGGGTTTCACTATGTTGGCCAGGCTGGTCTCAAACTCTTGACCTTGTGATCCGCCCACCTTGGCCTCCCAAAGTGCTGGGATTACAAGCATGAGCCACGGCACCTGGCCCAGAAATGTGTTTTCTTTGGCACATGTAGTTTTTAAAACTGCTTTTAACTGGTTGCCAGTATTTAATAAAAGCAAGAGATTTCACATAATATGTCAGATTTCTATCTTCTAAGGCTTAGATGGTCTAACAGGTCAGGGGCCTCAAGACAATCTCTCAAGACAATAATTAGCCAGAACTGAGCAGCAGCTGGCTCTTCAGATGCAGGTGAACTGTCCAGCCCATGACAGCCACACCGTCCGCTACTGCCCACACCACCCGCCTCCTCCTTTGTGTCACCTGCCTGGTCCCTCCAGGTCATATGAACTAGATGCTCTCTCTGGATGCTTCTGTTTCTCAGATTCTAATTTAACATAGCTTCCTCCTGGGAAGCGGCAGTCAAACCATCCCTTATTAACTATCCTTTTGGGGCCAATTGAATAGACTTCAAAATGGACTTTAAGCAGGGAGGAGGGGGCAGAAATCTAATGGTTTTAGGAATATCAACCATGCCTTGATAGGCAAAGCAAAGAGCTCGAAGAGTCTTCCGTTCACTCTTCATTGTTGCCCACGAACTAGTGGAGAGGGCTACGTTTAATTAACTCTCTCCTTCCATCCTAGAGCCAGAATGAACCTGGAAGTGAGAGATGAGGGAGCCGAATTCATCCAGGCCCCAGGCATTCTGGAACCAGCCCTGGCCCTCCCCTCGGGTCCTCCTCAAATTCCTGAGCAGCAGATGCTGGAGCCTCCAGAGGCATGGGCTCATGGAGCTGCTCCTGGCCTCTGAACCTGCCACCAAATGACCTGGTGCCATGGACACAGAACACGGCCATGGGCTTTGAAGTAAGGAAGAACCCTGAGAGGACAACCAGATCAATCCACCCATCCAACAGATGAGTAAAACAAGGCTTAAGAAGAGGAAGTGTCAGCTGGGCGTGGTGGCTCACACCTGTAATCCCAGCACTTTGGGAGGCCGAGGCGGGTTGATCACGAGGTCAGGAGATCGAGACCATCCTGGTTAACACGGTGAAACCCCGTCTCTACTAAAAATACAAAAAAATTAGCCACATGTGGTGATGGGCACCTGTAGTCCCAGCTACATTGGAGGCTGAGGCAGGAGAATGGCGCAAACCCAGGTGGCGGAGCTTGCAGTGAGTCGAGATCGCGCCACTGCACTCCAGCCTGGGCAACAGAGTGAAACTCTGTCTCAAGAAAAAAAAAAAAAGAAGAGGAAGTATCTTGTAAGTCAGTAGCAACACAGAACTCTGGTCTTCCTTAAGGAGTGTTACCTGCCATGATCCTCTGTCCTCACTCCAGGGCTGAGTCTGGACTTCAGCCTTCAATGGCCAATTAGAATGAGACGTTCACAGTTACTTGCCCCAGATGCCGTTGGAACCCACCTTCGTCCTCAGCTTCCACTTCGGATGTTTCACACGCATACGCTTCCCGTCATCTACCATTTTAGGAACTGGGATAGAAACCTTATTGGCATAATTAGGATCAATTCCTCTTGTGTAGGACCCCTGGAAAAAGACAAAAAAATAAAAATAAATAAAAACAGAAAATGGCTAGTCTTGGCTCCGACTCTGCAAGAAGAAGGGAAAAACTAGTTCTTGGCAAAATCTGAAGGATGCGTAAGCCCTGGCTGCGGCAGGCGGGCCCAGTTCTGGCTAGTTCCCCTGGCAGTGTGTGCAGATCGAATGGAGGAGAAAAATAAACACCAAATGCCACAGGGGGACCAGCAAAGATGGTCAGACTGTCGCCAGCCTCACCATAGCTGCTGCTTCTCATCCTCTGTCCTCTCTGCTGGGAAAAAAATTCAAGTTACCAAAATCCATGGTGTAGGGTGAGACTTCTGGCAAGAAACGGAGAAGTAAAAATGCTGGAGAAGATTACCATTGGGGAAAATTGCGTTTTAACTTAAAAAAAATACTTTGCGGCCTCATCAACATCTGTGTTCCATATGAGGCTGATGCAGAAACGCATTTATGGCTTTCTTGCTGCGTAAGCTGTGATATAACTCCCTGGGGACTGGGGGTTCTCTGCTTTGTGAGGTGTTGGAAAGGCTCTGCCTCTCTGCTCCTGAGTGGTCTCTATCCTTATGGTCCTTGTGAGATGCACTGACCATGAGAGAGTACTCAGTCGTCAACAGGAGTTTGGACCAAAAAGAAAAGACCCATGAAGCCTAAAAGGCCACAAATGTACAGCAGGAGGCCAGCTAAGGGTTTACAAAAGGTCCACAGTCAGATCAGCCTCAACATGAAAATGAAGCTGGTCTCAGACATTCCCCTTTCAGACTTGCAGTAAGTACCTGCATGAAGACAATCTGGTTCTGAATGAAGCTGTGCGCTGACAAGTCCGTCTTGACCTGTTGAGCCATGGCGGCCCAGTGCTGGCTCACAGAGGCACACTTGTTCAGGGTGTGTCTATCCAGCATTCCTGGAAAAAAAAAAAAAAAGATGGACCCAGAAACCCCAGAACTGGGCCAAGATGGGAGGTGTCTGGGAAATCCCCTCAAACACCCCAGCATACTTAGAATGTACTTGGAGAGGTGGATGGGCAGGTAACGGATGAAGTCTCGGTATTTGCTGAACCCAGAAGACAGGTCTCTGAGGTCATCCAGGTCAACCAATAGATTGCAGGGATCGTACCCTGGCTTGGTTATGCCTCCTTTTTCAGAAAACAGCCTATTCATTTCAGAAATACACTGGAGTGAATTCCTCCATGGTTCCTCTAGAGTGAAGCCAGAGAAAGGTATGTGGTTGAGTTGGCTCTGTAGAAACTCCAGGCCAAGAAGAAGTCCTCACCAAAAGCTCTCCCACAAAATAAACCTCCTCAGAGTCTACCCTTAGGCCACTAGATTTTTGTCATCTCTTCTGCCACATGAGAATAGAACCTTTTGACCCAAATATACATGTACTTTTCCACTTTTTCAGCCCAAGGAGAAGTCTAGAGTATCAGAGTCTGAAATGACATTGTGCCTGGAATTTTTTTAAAAATACTCCAACAAGAAAAAATTTTAAACAATTTAAGAAAGGGGGGGAAATGAATGGAATAAAATTGGTAAAATGTTGATAATTGGTGAAGCCAGTGCTATGTGGGTGGGTGGTTATCATACTGTTCTATATACTTTTGAAATTTGAAATTTTCCATATAAGTGTTTTAGAATCTATGCCTTGTATTTCCTACAATATTGTGTTTCCTATGATATTTCATGTATATGTCTTGCTTCAAAACCCAACTTAGGAGTGCCTTGAGGTGGGGAACCAAATTCCCCATTAATTTTATTCCCTCCTCAAGATCGAATCCAATACTGCAAAAATAGCCATTGGTGGGTTTAATTCTAGAGCCGGCCACCATGCCAGAGCCCAGGGACTAGATGATGGATTGTGGCCCGGAGCAGAGAAAGACTCCAAAGGAAACCATTGATAGTCTCCTTTCTGATTTCTATTTTCAGATGTGTCTCGTGGACACCGCAGTGGAGAGGTGAAAATATGGGTTTGGGGGCCATACTGATCAATTTCAATCCTTGCTCCTCCCCTTACCAGCTGTGAGAATTAGATGGGGAAGTAAATGTCAAAGAGCCCAGCACATTGTAGATGCTAAATGAATGTGAGTTCCTCAAATCTGCCATCCCCAGATGCCATCACCCTGCCAGCCCCTCCAGTTCCACAGGGTCTTCCCAATCTCACATTGGTTTCATATTGGCTTTCTTGTTGAAAGTTGACTTACCAGGGTTAGAAGCTGCCCCAAGTAAGTGTTCATTTTCTGGGGCTTTGGACAAAGGAAGGGATGTGTGCTGACTTTTGGCTGTCCAATAGACTTGTGAGGTCACAGACTTGGAGCTGTCATCTTTCTCGGGGGAAAACCACACATCTGTGATGTCTTGATTGAGCCCTGAAAAACAAAAGACCAAGACAAGGTTGCTCTTGAAGCAGGTGTGTTGAGGAAAATGAGGTGGAGAGAAACTTTTTCATTTTTTCTTGCTTCCTTTTTTTTTTTTTTTTTTTGAGACGGAGTCACTCTGTCGCCCAGGCAGGAGTGCAGTGGCACGAATGCAGCTCACTTCAAGCTCCACCTCCTGGGTTCACACCATTCTCCTGCCTCAGCCTCCCGAGTAGCTGGGACTACAGGCGCCCACCACCACGCCTGGCTAATTTTTTGTATTTTTAGTAGAGACGGAGTTTCACCATGTTAGCCAGGATGGTCTTAATCTCCTGACCTCGTGATCCGCCTGCCTTGGCCTCCCAAAGTGCTAGGATTACAGGCGTGATTCTTCCTTCTTTTAAAGACGTACAGAACGGACCAGAGCAGTTATGTCTGTTTTTATTTGGGGCCTCCAAACTTCTATGCAAAAATCTCAGAAAGCTTCCTGTTAGTGTTTCAGCGTACTTCCAATGTAAACTATCTTGAGCTGTTTACACAAGGAGAGAGAGAGTCGAGGTCCGGAATTGCAACAGGGAATGTTCTTTGGAAGCTCAAGATGAATTTTCTTCCATGATAGAAATAACCACCCTCGAGTCAAATTAGAACATTTAACCTTTTTTTGGTTTGTTTTTGTTTTTTGAGACGGAGTTTTGCTCTTATTGCCCAGGGTGGAGTGCAATGGCATGGTCTTGGATCACTGTAACCTCCACCTCCCGGGTTCAAGTGATTCTCCTGCCTCAGCCTCCCAAGTAGCTGGGATTACAAGCGCATGACAACTGGCTATTTTTTGCATTTTTAGTAGAGATGGGGTTTTGCCACGTTGGCCAGGCTGGTCTTGAACTCCTGACCTCAGGTGATCCGCCCACCTTGGCCTCCCAAAGTGCTGGGATTGCAAGGGTAAGCCACCATGCCCGGCCAGAACATTTAATTTTTTAAGAGAGAATCTGCTCTAAGAAAAGAGAAGGTTGTTGGCCAGGCGCGGTGGCTCATGCTTGTAATCCCAGCATGTTGGGAGGCTGAGGTGGGCGGATCACGAGGTCAGGCGATCGAGACCATCCTGGCTAACACGGTGAAACCCCGTCTCTACTAAAAATACAAAAAAAATTAGCCGGGCATGGTGGCGGGCGCCTGTAGTCCCAGCTACTTGGGAGCCTGAGGCAGGAGAATGGCGTGAACCCGGGCGGTGGAGCTTGCAGCAGTGAGCCAAGATCAGGCCAGCCTGGGCGACAGAGTGAGACTACATCTCAAAAAAACAAACAAACAAACAAACAAACAAAAACAAAAAAGAAGGTTGCCACAACCTGTAATAGGACTTACACAACTCCAATGTAAATAGCCCATTTCTATGGTGCGTGATGAAACTTTTGGAAGAGCACCGTGGAGCATTGCATCTGTGCGTACAAGCCAGGCCCTCTGCTGCTGGCAGCACTGCAGAGTGGAAGAGGCTCAGGAGGGGATCCTGGTTTTCAGTCCACATGGTGGGTGACCTAAGTGAAGTCATTCAGATGACCTGGACTTTGGTCTCCTTATGTAACTATTAAGGATCAACCAGTCGGTTGATCTCCAATCTAACTTACTGTTTTTGACACCCTGGGATTCACTGTGTCTTCATTCTATATTATCTTTCTTTTATACCCCTGACACGCCAAATAAATCAAGTGACATATTTTGTGATCTAACTGCGTCCTAGGCCATCCAGCTTTAAAATTCTTTTGGATTCCACTAGTCTACAAATATGACCACCTCTCAGGTCTCATTGGTGACAGGAATTACACACCTTCAAGAGCTAAAACTCCAAAACGCCTCCATGTGACCACCCCCTCCCAGCTTTCTCCCACCCTTGCTTAAATCTGAGCTTCCCCACGCTGGACCCTTCCACTCCCGGACCCCTCCAAAGCTCAATTCTCTTGCCTCCTGATACAGTTGGGATATTTGTCCCCTCCAAATCTCATGTTGAAATGTGACCCCCAATATTGGAAGTGAGATCCGATGGGAGGTTTTTGGGTTTGGGGCAGATCTCTCATGAATGGCTTGGTGTCCTTCCCACAGTAATGAGTGAGTTCTCGCTCTATTAATACAGTTCAAGAAAGAGCCGGCTGTTTAACATAAACTGACACCCCTCCCCCTCTCTTGCTTCTTCTCTTGCCGCATTATACGTTGATTTCCCTGACATTCCACCATGAGTGGAAGCTTCCTGAAGCCCTCACCAGAAAGAGATGCTGGTGCCATGCTTCTGGTACAGTCTGCAGAACTGCAAGCCAAATAAAACTCTTTTCCTTATAAATTACTTATAAATTTCCTTATCAATTACTCAGCCTCAGGCATTCCTTTACAGCAAAGCAAAACAGACACCACCCTTATTGTTTCTTCTGCTTCCCTGAACTAGCTGGCCAAACACTTCCAGGATTCTGTAACACCCTAGGCCTGTGATTCTCAGAGAGAGATCCCCAGACCAGCAACATCAGCACTAGCTGGAAACTTGATAGAAATACAGAATCCCTGATTGGGTGCAGTGGCTCACGCCTGTAATCCCAGCACTTTGGGAGGCCGAGGAAGGTGGATCACAAGGTCAGGAGTTCAAGACCAGCAGGGCCAGCATGGTGAAACCCCATCTCTACTAAAAAATACCAAAAAATCAGCCAGGCATGGTGGCACGCACCTGTAGTCCCAGCTGCTTGGGAGGCTGAGGGAGGAGAATTGCTTGAACCCGGCAGGTGGAAGCTGCAGTAAGCCAAGATTGCGCCACTGCACTCCAGTCTGGGTGACAGAGCGAGATTTCATCTCAAAAAAAAAAAAAAGAAAAGAAAAGAAAAGAAATACAGAATCCTGGGCCCACCTCAGACCTGCTGAGTCCAAACTTCTGGGGGAGGAGCTTGTTTTAACAGGTCCTGCTGGAGATCCTGATACAAGCCACAGCTGGAGAACTACCACCCCAGACTTATTTGGCCCTTAAGCTATCTCCAGCCTTGGAGAAACTCTACTTTAAGGTTTGATTTCATGGATAAGCAAGGAGCATGGTAGAGTGAATGAAAAAAAAAGGAAAAAAAAGCCGTAAGTTTTGACTTCTTGGTCTGGTTTCTGTGCAGCGTAGCTGAAAAGCAAAACAATAGCTTCCCCTTTACAACCCTCTCAAGCCCAGTCCAATCCCTAAAGCAGGAATGGCACCAGCATTAAGGGGTCAGAGGCAGGGGCTAGCCATTTCTGGGCCTGTGAGATGCAGAAATCCATGATAAATGCTTGTCAGTTAAAAGTTGTGTACTTCCTCCTGCATCGATCATTTTCAAGAAGGAAGTTACATTCAGTCATTTCTCCTTTGGTAAACAGGATCAGGTGTCAGGACAAGGTGTCAGTTCAAAAAAACCTACGCTGCATTCTGTGCAATCTCTGTCTACCTATGTTGTCTACAACTGCAGTTCCCTACAGATTTCTGAAGTCTTGCCTTCCGGTTTTTGGGGGCCCTCTGGTCTTTGCCTGTGGCCTTGTTTACCTGAGATATTGTTCTGCTCTCTCAGAAACAGGACTCTGATCACATTGGCAGCAATGAGCAGTAATTTGGGGTTGCACATCTGCAGCAGTAAGAGAGTATAATTCGCCTTGGTCCAGTGGGTGCTGTTCCCAAACCAGTACAAGATCTCCTTCATCTTCTGTTCTACTGTTTTATCCAACATTTGGTTCAAGAAGGACTTCGCAACTTTCCGCTCTTTCTTGCTGAGGTCGATCCGGGACCTGTTATAGATGAAATCCTTTCCCTGTGTGGTCTGAAGGATATTCTGGAAATAGTGTAACAAATACAAGCTCTTTAACTGCTTCAGAATGCTAACTAGAAACCTCCTCTGTGATATGTCATTGATCCTGCAGAACCACTCTTTGGTAGAGAAGATCTTCCAGGCTAAGACACACGTCTCACACTTCTGGCATAGAGGGATGGAATCGGTTCCCTTCTCACAATGAAAATAGGGGGCATTCTTGAGCGTTGATTCCAGGTTTTCCATGATCCTGAGATAACCAGCTCATTTTAGCCCTGCCCACTTGCAGCGGCAACACCACCGAACACTAGAGGAACAGGAGAAATGAATAAATACCCCAGTTGTGCCTTTTCAATTACAGACGTCTCCCAGAGCAAAAGTAAATGGCTGCCATGGATGGAAAGCGTCTCTCTCTCAGAAACTGCCGGTAGAAGTCTGGCTTTTTGTACAGACCTCCTTGGAAACATGGCTTTACCGTAAATCTCCTAAACCTGGTGCTGCTTTATGTGGAGGCAGTTGCTGTATATTCTGAAAGAGCTGGTCATCTCATTTCTAGGACAACAAGAATACTGTTAGCCAAATTTAAGTAATATGTGGACTATTACTGGTATTGTGCTTTAATTACTGTTATATCTGGCTTCTGAATATTCATGAATATAAAATAAGATGCAAACTTCTTATGTTTATATCTGTTCAGTTACAAGGTGGCTATCCCAATGATACTAAATATGTTTATATTCATTTTCTTAAGTCATCATCAAAGTAAAACCAGAAATGTTTAATATAAATTTAAGTTATTTAACTGCTTCAGAATACTAACCAGAAATCTCACCATTGTCAAAGTGCCCAGGCAAAACATATTGGGCAACTGACAGAAAGAGTTTCAAAGTCATGCTGAGATAATTCTCCTATTTCAGGCAAGGCTAGGTTCAAACATTGACTCTGGTACTTAGGAGCTATATGGTCTTAGCAAGCAACCTGTCCTCTCTGAGCCTCAGTGTCTCCATCATAGTTATGAGGATGGAGAAGATAAAGGCGGGTAATAAAAATGATAACTACCTTCTAGGATTGCATTAAATATCTGAGATCAGTTGTTGTTGTTATTGTTACTGTTACTAAAGCATTATTACCCTAGATAAAACCAAAAGGTTTGCAATATTGTTTGCCTTTCTAATGCCCATGTTGGAAGACCAGGCATAACCAGAGAAAGGTAATGGAATCCATCGCTGGGATTTGGTTGGCGATGGTAGTCACATACTAGGGTCAGAATGGGGGCAATAGGAATCAGGTTAAGAATGAGATCAGTTCTCACAGCTCAATCTCTTCTGTCTGAAGAGGAATCTGGAGAAAAGGTGTGAGTAGATTAATATTTAATTAATCGGGAAGGCCAGACAAAGGAGGGTGGCAAAGAGAAGGGACGCCCGAAGCAGACTCTTTGGATCTGTAAGGTGGGCACATTACCCTAAGAAGTGCTGCAAGCTAAAAGTAGCTCTTTTTTTTTCTTAATTAACTTGTTTATTTATAATTGACACATTATAAATAGCTTGTTTAAAAAAAATTTTTTTTTTTTTTTTTTTTTTTTTGAGACAGAGTCTCACTCTCTCGCCCAGGCTGGAGTGCAGTGGCCAGATCTCAGCTCACTGCAAGCTCCGCCTCCTGGGTTTATGCCATTCTCCTGCCTCAGCCTCCCGAGTAGCTGGGACTACAGGTGCCCGCCACCTCGCCCCGCTAGTTTTTTGCATTTTTTAGTAGAGACCGGGTTTCACCAGGTTAGCCAGGATGGTCTCAATTTCCTGACCTCGTGATCCGCCCATCTCAGCCTTCAAAGTGCTGGGATTACAGGCTTGAGCCACCGCGCCCGGCCGTTTTTAAAGATTTAAATAAATTTGGATTTTAATCTATGAGGCTGACATTCCTCAAGGAAGCCTTTTTTTTTTTTTTTTTGGAGTCAGAGTCTAGGTCTACCCCCAGGCTGGAGGACAGTGGTGTGATCTCGGCTCACTGCAACCTCTGCTTCCCGGGTTAAAGTGCTTCTCTTGCCTCAGCCTCCCTAGTAGCTGAGATTACAGGCATATGTCACCATGCCCAGCTAATTTTTATATTTTTAGTAGAGACGACATTTTGCCATGTTGGCCAGGCTGGTCTTAAACTCCTGACCTCAAGTGATCTGCCCGCCTCGGCCTCCCAAAGTGCTGGGATTACAGGCGTGAGCCACCGCCCCGACCAAGGAAGCAGTTTTAATCACCCAACTTAGTCTTTATTTCATATTTCAGGGCCACAAACTTGGGAGTGAGAGAGAGACTAGGTTTCAGACATTAGTCGAGGTTCATTTCCATCCCCTCTCCCTCAACACTGCACACACACGGTTCTCCTCAAACACCTGTGGACCATAGTCTGTTGTTGCCCCCTCGGCACCTCCTTTTCTAAACAGCTTCTTTGAGAAGATGACAAGGGGCCCCCTCCTGGGAATAGAGGGACAAGGAGGGCTCCAGAGTGAGTGAGTGCGAGAGGGCGGCACCTCACTCCCTTCCTCCCTGCCTCCTGCTGGTCTGCACCTTTTAGAGATTGGGCCATACACCCGACTTTGGGGGGAAGTTGAAGCCATTTGGGATCTGATGTTACAGTTAAAAATGTGGCCTTAGGCTGGGTGTGGTGGCTCACGCCTGTAATCCCAGCACTTTGGGAGGCCAAGGCGGGTGGATCACGAGGTCAGGAGATTGAGACCATCCTGGCTAACCCGGTGAAACCCCATCTGTACTAAAAAAACAAATACAAAAAATTAGCCGGGTGTGGTGGCGGGCGCCTGTAGTCCCAGCGAATCAGGAGGCTGAGGGAGGAGAATGGCATGAACCCGGGAGGCAGAGCTTGCCGTGAGCGGAGATGCGCCACTGTACTCCAGCCTGGACGACAGAGTGAGACTCTGTCTCAAAAAAGAAAAAAAATAAAAATGGGGCCTTGGCACAGGGCAGGACAGATGGGCCAGATGGGATAGGCCAATGCAGGGACATGGTGCCAGTGGTACTCAAAGAGGCAGGTGGGCAAATAGGCCTCATCAGACTGATTCACAGGAGTCCAGTGGGGGAGAGCACTTCTCTGAGGAAGGCTACAGGATGAGAAGGACATCTGAGACCTCTCGAGTATTCAGGCTACGAGCAGCCTGGAGGCTTCATGCCAGTCCCCTACCTTTCCTTTCTGCCCTGTTTTATTCATCATCCTGATGAAACCGCTTCAGCACACAACCCTACATCTCCACTTGCTTTTCCTGCCTTCCCACATAGTACAGAGAAGCTTGGAAGGTGCAGCCGCCGCTGGGCTGGATAGAGGACAAATGTGTCACACCCATTCGGCTCTGATGTCACCCCTGACACTGCACTAGAGGACCTGAGCCTCTGCTGGCTCCAGCCCAGCCCCTCTGCCTTCCCCCACTGCTACCTGGCCTGGCCAGCAAGCAGGGACTCAGGAAAGCACACAGGTTTCACAGTAGGAGGGCGAGGAATGAACTGGGCTCTGCCACGGAGCAGCTTCATACCCCTGGATAATTCACTTGCTAGTCTCAGCCTGCTCCTCTTCCACAGAATAGAGACCACAGTCCCACCTAGCTCATAGGTGGCTCTCAAGGTCAAATGAGTAGACTTTTACCCCATGTGAGGAGCTAACAAGTATTATTAGTATCATTAGGGAGTGTGGAGAAAGTGTGGTGTCTCATCTGTTCCCTTCCCATCATGTGGTTATTACACTTGTTGGAAGTTGAATTTTAAAAAGCTCGGCTGGGTGCGGTGGCTCACGCTTGTAATCCCAGCACTTTGGGAAGCCGAGGCGGGTGGATCACCAGGTCAGGAGATGGAGACCATCCTGGCTAACACAGTGAAACCCCATCTCTACTAAAAATACAAAAAATTGGCTGGGTGTGGTGGTGGGTGCCTGTAGTCCCAGCTACTCGGGAGGCTGAGACAGGAGAATGGTGTGAGCTTGGGAGGAGAAGCTTGCAGGGAGCCAAGATAGTGCCACTGCACTCCAGCCTGGGTGACAGAGTGAGACTCTGTCTCAAAAAAAAAAAAAAAAAAAGCAAAAAAAAAGAAAGAAAAAGAAAATTTGAAAAGCTTTTGTTCATGAGAAACCAGGACATGCACATATATACACACCTCCTTTTAGGTAATCATCAGGGTCACCACTTAAGTTATTAATGTGGGGGAAGGGATTTTCACCTAAAATGACTGACCACTGCTATACTGACCCTTGGTCCTTGTGAACTGATCTGTTCTCCCTCTTCTTTTCCAGTACTTGGACTCTTTCTTTATGGGAGACAGTGGGATTTTCCCAACAAGACTACAGAGCAGGCTGGGCACAGTGGCTCACGTCTGTAATCCCAGCACTTTGGGAGGCCAAGATGGGCGGATCACCTGAGGTCAGGAGTTCGAGACCAGCCTGGCCAACATGGTGAAACCCTGTCTCTACTACAAATACAAAAATTAGCCGGGCATGATGGTGTAATCCTAGCTACTCGGAAGGCTGAGGCAGGAGAATCGCTTGAACCCTGGGAGGCGGAGGTTGCAGTGAGCCGAGATTGCACCACTGCCCTCTAGCCTGGGACAGAAGGAGACTCTGTCTAAAAAAAAAAAAAAAAAAAAAAAAAAAAAAACGACTACACAGCAAGCCAGAAATAGAAATTAAAAACTAGGCACATTCCAACAAAGCAAGGATGGCGAACACTCTACCTGAGCCATGCACAGTCTGTGCCCTGCATGGACATATTGGGGGCATATGAACAGCAGGGTGCCCTGCAAAGGCCTCCTCCCCAGCCACCAAGACGTCTAATCACAGGTGGAGAGGGAAGGAGTCGGTGCTGAAATCTGAGGAAGCCAGGAGAAGCAGGAAATACATGCACTACATTTCCTTCCATCTTTCATCTGGGGCTGCAGTGGTGGCCCCTGGAATGGAGGCAGCGCCTGCAGAGATGGGGAGCAACCAGGGAGTAGGTCACTCAAGGACACAAGACAGAAGCTAGTCCCTAAAGATGGCCTGTGAAAACGAAGCAGCACCCTAGGACATAGAGTGAGAAACCTGTTTCATACATCACCTTGTCCATTATTGCCTTGAAGAGCAGATTCCTATTTAGCTCTTCACATATGATCACTTTTACTTCAATTTAAATCCCCTTCTTGTGATCAAATGACGCAGCTGGTTAGTTTCTGGGTTACTCTTCCTCAGCGTCTAGCACAGCAGTTTGCACATTATAAATGCCACGTATAGGCCGGGCACGGTGGATGCCTGTAATCATGCCTGTAATCCCAGCACTTTGGGAGGCCGAGACGGGTGGATCATAAGGTCAGGAGATCGAGACCATCCTGGCTAACACGGTGAAACCCTGTCTCTACTAAAAGTGCAAAAATTAGCCGGGCATGGTGGCGGGCGCCTGTAGTCCCAGCTACTTGGGAGGCTGAGGCAGGAAAATGGTGTGAACCTGGGAGGCGGAGCTTGCAGTGAGCCGAGATCACGCCACTGTACTCCAGCCTGGGTGACAGAGCGAGACTCCTTCTCAGAGAAAATAATAATAATAATAAATGCCATGTATATTGAATCTACTTAATTTAGGGGTTTCATTCCAAAAACATGCTGAGCCAGATTGAGGGGATAAGAGCTCCGTGATTGGGCCAATACCATTATGTCATCATTTCATCATGCATCTTGGGAGAAAGTGAGAATTTACCCATAATTCATAAGATACTCAGAAATGAATGCTATATACACTCAGATTGTAAAATATTGAGACAAGAATAAATTATGGACGTGGTGGTTAAAATTACATTCTGACTCTGCAATTACAAATGGTCTGGTAATGGAGCAGAACCATGTGGCACCAAAGTGAGCTGTTGGTGAATTCAGATGTTCAGTGTGGTTTCTTTTTTTGTTTGTTTTGTTTTGTTTTTAGTAAGTCTACATAATGGAAGAAGAGATACGGATGGGTAAATACAGAAGAGTGGCATACACACAGCTAAGGAAAATGCCAGAGAATATAAAATAAGCCCTTGTTCTATTTTTCCTTTTTTATTTGTTTTAGTCAATTTTCAGTTTTTAGACCAAGAAAAAGAAAAAAGATGTGCCCACTGCTTGAGGCGATGACAGAAGGCAAACATGCCCAACTCTTTTTTTTTTTTTTTTTTTTTTTTGAGATGGAATCTCGCTCTGTCGCCCAGGCTGGAGTGCAGTGGCGCAGTCTGGGCTCACTGCAACCTCTACCTCCGGGTTCATGCGATTCTCCTGCCTCAGCCTTCTGAGCAGCTGGGATTACAGGTGCGTGCCACCACGCCCAGCTAATTTTTTTGTATTTTTAGTAGAGACGGAGTTTCATCACCCGCCCTCCTCAGCCTCCCAAAGTGCTGGGATTACACGGATGAGCCACCGTGCCTGGCCCAAATATGCCCCACTATTTTTTTTTTTTTGACAAAGTCTTGCTCTGTCGCCGAGGCTGGAGTGCAGTGGCACTGCAAGCTCTGCCTCCCGGGCTCACACCATTCTCCTGCCTTAGCCTTCAGAGCAGCTGGGACTACAGGAGTCCGCCACCACACCCGGCTAGTTTTTTGTATTTTTAGTAGAGACGAGGTTTCACCATGGTCTTGATCTCCTGACCTCGTGATCTGCCTGCCTCAGCCTCCCAAAGTGCTGGGATTACAGGTGTGAGCCACTGCGCCTGGCCAAATATGCCCAACTCTTAATTTTGCTTTGCTCTTTTGTATCAAGAAGAAAGGTCTTGAACTTGAAAACTAATAGACAAAAAGTTAACAGGAAAATGAAGTTCAAGACAAGTAAGGAGACACCTAAATGGTTCCTTTTATATGAGCTCAAGTATTCTGGCCTAAATAAATTACATTTCAGGAATCTGACACAACTTAATGACGTGACTGCAAATCAGGTGGGAATCTTTGAGAAACTAGGGAGAATGATAGAGGACGGTGTCTTAGTCCCATTGTGTTGCTATAACGGAATACCTGAGGCTGGGTAATTTATAAAGAAAATAAATTGATTTGTCTTATGGTTATGCAGGCTGTACAAGAAGCATGGTGTCGTCATGGCCATTCATGAGGGATCCAACCCATTATCTAAACACCTCCCACCCAGCTCCACCTCCAACATGGGAGATCAAATTTCTACATAAGATTTGGAGGGGACAAATATCCAAATTATATCAAATGAGGACAGGCATCTCAATTTTTTAAAAAAGAAAAACAAGATAGATTCTGAAAACAACAGGCTAGTAAGTGTGATATTAACCCACAGTAGAAATCTAAAGTGGTTTATCAAATATTCTGTGAATATTTAGAAAAGAAAATGACCATGACCAAGCACCAACAACCCGCAGGGATTCAATAAAATAAGGCAGTCCAAGCTGATCTCAATTTCTCTTGAGATCATTATTAGACAGATAGATCAAAGAAATTCAGACATAGCATATCTTTTTTTGTTTTGTTTTGTTTTGTTTTTGAGATGGAGTCTTGCTCTGTCAACCAGGCTGGGGTGCGGTGGCACGATCTCAGCTCACTTCAACCTCCACCTCCTGGGTTCAAGCAATGCTCCTGCCTCAGCCTTCTGAGTAGCTGGGATCACAGGCGCGTGCCACCATGGTCGGCTAATTTTTGTATTTTTAGTAGAGTCAGGGTTTCACCATGTTGGCCAGGCTGGTGTCGAACTTCTGAACTCAGGTGATCCGCCTGCCTCGGCCTCCCAAAGTGTTGGGATTACAGGCGTGAGCCCCCACACCCGGCCTAAACATAGTGTATCCTGATTTCTCCCACTGAAAATGTCTTTCATCAAGTTCAGTGGATAAAGGTGAAAAAGGTGGGGCCACATTATTGCACAGTTCCACCCGTGCATAATTTGTATGTAACTAAACCTAGAAGCTATTGACTGAGTGCCACAAGATTCTAGATTTGGTCCTAATCTCATCAAGATATTTAGCAACAAGGATAAGACTTAAGAAGAAAGGGTTACCAATTGTGCAGGTGACACTAAGCTAGGAAGGGGAGCGAATATACTGGATGAGGAATCATGAATCGCAAGTATCTCAGCATAAAGCAATGATGTGATGAAACTAAAGTAAAATCATTTTAAATCCTACACTGTATACATCCCTAGATATAAATATAGGTAACAAGTCAAGTGATGCTAAAGTAATATACTCCTGAGACAGGCCAATCAAACTGACTGAAGAAAAAGAGTTCCTGTGGCCTTGACATAGGTCACAGGAACAGACTCAAAATTTATATTTCTGGTGAATCCTACCAGAGACTTCAGGTTATAGCCTCAGAAATTCATTTAAAGACAGTTTCCCATTTGCCTAAAGGCTTGATGAATGCTTGTGATTAATCTTAGGAAGCTCATCTGCCAAAAGAAGAATGAAATAATCAGGGGGAAAGGAGTGAGAACCATAAAGGAAGGTGGAAAATTTAATATGCAAACAAGAACATCTGGGGCGTGGGGGTTACGTGACAGTTCTTGAAGCACCTCATTCTTTGAATGAGAAATCACACAAGTCCACAAACTCGAGGTTACTTTAGAGGAGAGGAGTAGGACCCCTTTTCAGAAGTCACAGGGACTAAAACTCAAGACTCTGCTAAGACATTTCTTCTAATCCTTGCTGTCCCCAAATAGAAAGGGCTGCTGTGTGAGGCAGTGAGCCAGTGAGCCAGTGCATGGCGGGATGGCTGAGTCAGATGTGTGTGGATTTGCAAACTTCAAGAAGTTTCTCTGCTATGCACTTTATTCCATACAATGTGCATGATGTAATAAGGAAGACAATATGATGTGGTAGTTAAAAGTCCAGTGTCATTCTGCCCAGACTTGAATCCCAGCTCTACCACTCAGTCACCATGTGACCAGAGTGACCTTGAACAAATTAGCTAACTGCCCCAGACAGTTTCTTCATCTGCAAAAAAAGGATGATATGAGCATCTACCCAACAGGTGTTCTGTGAGGACTGAGTTAATGTGCAGAAAGCACAAGGACAGTATCTAGCACATAGGAAATACACAAGTTAGCAATTTATCATGATAACTCTGCACTCTTTTCAGCCACTCTGAAGGTTCCTGGTCATCCATTCGAGGCACAGTGTGACGTTTATCTGAACAGACAGGAGAATGGCACTAGAAAATGAGGGAGATTTGGTGCCTAAAAATTACCACAAACAGGCCGGGCGCGGTGGCTCACACCTGTAATCCCAGCACTTTGGGAGGCCGAGGCAGGTGAATCACGAGGTCAGGAATTTGAGACCTGCCTGGCCAACATGGTCAAACTCCGTCTCTACTAAAAATACAAAAAATTAGCTGGGCGTGGTGGCGGGCGCCTATAATCCCAGCTACTCAGGAGGCTGAGGCAGGAGAATTGCTTCAACCTGGGAGGCGGAGATTACAGTGAGCCAAGACCGCACCACTGCACTCCAGCCCGGGCGACAGTGCGAGACTCCATCTCAAAAAAAAAAAAAAAAAAAAAAGAATTACTACAAACGTATACAGAACAGCACCATACGGAGCAAAAGAGAGCAGCTGGAGAATGTTCTCATTCAGAGACCCAGAGGATTTCAAAAGCCAGCTACCATCAGCAGTTATTTCTGCCCCCAAATCACCCTAAAATGCAAATTCCATCACTGTGGCTGGCAAAGGTCTGGGATATGGCTCCTGGAGTCTAGGGATTAGTCTCCACCAAGGATGGTGCTGGCTTCTTGGGTTCCTCTCCCAGATCTACAATCCGGATGGCGTTTTCCTTCTTGGAAAGCCAGAAGGCAGCATAGACTGGCTCTGAAAACTTGCAGGCAAACTTGTGAACCAGAGTCATGGCATCATGCTCTACGCCATAGAAGGAAAGGATCCCTCCTGGGAAGTCGACATAGACCCCGAGCCTCCGGAAAGGTCCGGCTTTAAGCGGGGTCTCCATGTCACTGTGCCAGGCTGTGAACTCCTTCCCATTCCATTGGAGGCTCCAGGAGAAGTTGTTTCCGGAAATGCAACTGTTGCGCTCCTCCCCTTTCCGGTCGATGCCTTTGCAGGTCAGACCAACGTAGGTGCCTGCCCCGAAGATCTCCACCTCAAAATAGTACCTATGCAGGTACAGACTCTGCTGGGACAGCACTTGCCGCCAGTGCAGGAACCTGCTGGGGAGGTCCGGGTAGGAGTGCTCCCAGGGCGTGGTGTTGGTGACCTTGCGGTTGTCCTCCTGCAGCCGGAGATACCTGTGTGCTGTGTCCGGGTCGAACGTGATGTCATGAGCATCTGAAGAGACACAGAAGGCAGGAGAGTGGTTCAGGAACCGACAGCTGATTCAGACGAACAGTTTAAACCCAGCTGGGCTCCAAAGCACATATGAGAAAACATCCATTTCTCTGTTCTCTATTTACCCAGGCTGCTGTTTCCCTAGGCAAAGAGGTGAGTGAAGACCGGAAAACAGAGAGCACAAATCATCTACTCCCTTCCCTTATGAAGCTCAAATTGCTTGACATTGATGATATTATTTGATGAACTGAATGAAGAAATATATTAATTTACTCATTCATTCATTCATTCAACAAACATGTATTGAACGCCTGGCATTATCCTACCCAGTGTTGCCAAGTGTTTGGGGAAGCAGGTACTCCTATACCCACATTTGATCCATTCATTCTTTTTTCAAAATATTTGAAAAACATCTTAAAAATGAATGAATGGATCAAATGGAGCATGAAGAACTCTCAAACATGCCCTCCTGTTCTCCTCCCACTCCCAAAGAATAACAGGGTCTCATGCACCCCATTGCTTAAGTCAAGCTCTATGTCATTTTTGACATTTGTTTTGCCCTCACCCTCATCTCCCATCCTCACCACACACACAGGCAGCAGCAACTCCTATGGATTCTACCACTTCTCTCCAGCCCTGTGCTTCACCCCCAACCTAAGCCAGCACTCATCTCACTTGGACTCGTGCAGTGGGTTCCTGACTGGTCATTCGCTGATCTCTTGCCCACTTCAAGAGCTTCTCCACAACAGAGCTGTGCTGCTTATTTCGAGCTGTAGGCTGAGGCCAGTCATGTTGTTCCAGCTTAAAACCCTTTCGTGGTGCCCCTTGCTCTTACAATAAAGCAGGAACCCCTCGCCCTGGCCTACCAGGCCCCGCATCCCTGGTCCTTTCCTGTGTCTCTGACTCTCTCCCTTGATTGCTACATGCCCACCATGCTGATCTCAGACCTACTCAGCACTCAATCCTCTTTGAGCCTTTGGTACAACCTGTTCCCTCCAAGATGTGATCACGCCCTACCTTGAGTCTGGTGATTCCTACTGATCCATTCAGGCTACAACCGAAAGTTCATGTCCTTGAAGAGGCCCTTTGTGACTCTAAATCACTCTCTCAGAGCACCATGGCTTTTTAAACTTGGCACCCCTCCCCATTTGTTATAATATATTCATGTGAGTATTTGTTTTCCGCTTGTCCTCCCTCTAATCTATGAGCTTCGCATTTTGCATGGGATTCTTCTCTAGCTCAGCGAAGATGCTCAGTATACGCTTGCCAAATGAATTAGCATATTAAAGGCTATTTTTAAAATTCCATAACTTAATAAGTTCTCACTGGGTGCAGAGGCTTATGCCAACACTTCGGGAAGCTGAGATGGGAGAATCACTTGAGGCCAACAGTTTGAGACCAGCCTGGGCAACACAGCAAGGCTCCATTTCTACAATTGTTAAAAAAATTTTTATTTAAATTAGCCAGATGTGGTGGCATGTGCCTATGGCTACTCAGGAGACTGAGGGAGGAGGATTGCTTGAATGTGGGAGGTCAAGACTGCAGTGAGCCATGATCAAGCCACTGCATCTCAGCCTGAGCAATAGAGTGGGACCCTTTCTCAAAAAACACACATACATACATACATATATATGTCTACATATATATATGTAAACGTGCAAAATATGTCTTGACTGTTTATGTCAATTAACAGAAGGCTATTACTAGTTAAGTTCTTGAGGGATCAAAAGCTACAGATGAATGTTCAACAATATGAGGGATTGGGATCCCAACTCCCACCTTGTTCGAGGGTCAACTGTGCAGTGTTTTAAAAATGCTAATGGACCAAGTCAATACCACTTAATGACAGGTCAATGAGTTATGCAATTCTGGCCAAGTCATACATGGAAATGAACCACCAGGTAACTAGCCAGGACTCTTCAAAGTGCTATGGTCGTGAAACACAAGGATTGAAAGACTGATCCAGATTGAAGGGGACTAAGAAGACATGGAAACATCTGTGACCTTGGATTGGACTTTGGGCCAGAAAAAAGGGCATTGATGAAAGAGTTGGTGAGAGCTGAATAAATTCTGTAGATTAGTTGATAGCATTGTAGCAATGTTAATTCCCTGGTTTTGATCAATGTATTGTAGTTATGCAACATGTTACCATTAGGAGAAACTGAGTGAAAGATATATGGGAATTCTTTGTCCTATTTCTGTAATATTTTTGTAAGTTTCATATTATTTCAAAATGAAAAGTTAAAAAATTGTTGAAATTAAATTTTAAGAAGTATATGATTTAGGGATAGACATGAAGTTGTAAGAACCTGAAACCTAGATGAGAGATGACGGTTCTTACTTAGCAAAGCACTGCACTGATATCAACAATGGAGAAGGGGGTGCCGTTCACAACTTACATTGGAGGAACTGTTCCCTGGTGCTGGGCTCAGGTTTGGAAGTCCAATATTTACGCTGAACAACGGCAGACACTTGAGTTCTGATGTCATACTCCTCTAGAAAATCAGAGAGTTGTGAACGCACACCTGTCCAGGTGGTCAGGAGAATCTGCAAATCAGGACTTCCCAGCCACCCTTCCCTGGACTTCCTGGGGAAAGAAGGGACTGAAGCCTAGAAATGTTTCACAGAAATATGCTCAATAGACTACATTTCTTTCATAGGTAAGGCATAAACCACTGAAAAAGTGATCCAGACTGTCTTGGACTTAACTTAAAAGTATAGGCATCAGCAACCTGGGAAGCTAGTCATAGAAATGCCAGCTGATGGCATAATATAAGCATGACTAATTCTCCTTCTCTGGGTCTCAACTGTAAAAGAAAATCATCAAGATGAGAGTCCATTAGTAACACACACTGTCTGAAGGATGGCTTTGAAAATGAGACATTTGGCTGGGCACAGTGGCTTACACCTGTAATCTCAGCACTTTGGGAGGCCGCGGCGGGCGGCTCATTTGAGGTCAGGAGTTCGAGACCAGCCTGACTAACATGTTGGAACCCCGTCTCTACTAAAAATACAAAAATTAGCCAGGTGCCTGTAATCCCAGCTACTAGGGAGGCTGAGGCAGGCAGAAGAATCCCTTGAACCCAGGAGGTGGAGGTTGCGGTAAGCCAAGATCACGCCATTGCACTCCAGCCTGGGTGACAGAGCAACACACTGTCACACACACACACACACACACACACACACACACACACACACGAAAAGAAAAGAAAATGAGACATTCCCCTGATTTCATCCTCCCTTCCCTGACTCTCTCTCACCTTCCCATCATCTACTGCTAGAGACACACCCACTATAGTCCATGGCCCAGAATGCTTCTCACCTTCCTTGGCAAACTCCTGGAGCTTTTCCTTATAGTTCTCCAGCAACTGGATTAAGTGTACAGTGGAGTCCGTGATAACTTTGCGGATGCCGGAGAGTTTATCCTTCAGCCCTATGTAAACACTAGGGAAAGTGATGTCTTCAGTGTTCTTAAACTTGCAGTACTCCTGCAGAAAAGGAAGCAGCAGAACTTGCTGTGGTTTCTGTATTTCTAAACTTAGGCTTCTCTCCTCATTAAGTCACTTTTTGCATCTGTCAAATGGGCTGACAGTAACGTGTCCTTAACAAAGAAAGTACATGTAAAGTGTCAAGCTCGGGGTCTAACAAAATAGAAAGCACTTTTCTAGCTGCTAGACCCTCAGAATAAGTGGGATTTTAAAAAACTAAGTGAGAAAGTGGGCTTTTAAAAATCAAGATGTACTAGATGGCCATGAACAGCTCCAATACACAGTCCAGACTGAGGACCAAAAAATAAAGAACATTCTTGCTTTGTTAATTCCGTCAATACTTGTTTTTTGACAATTCAAACACAAGCCATGGTAGAAAATGGAGGAGCTCTCAGGCAGGAATGCTGCCTCTTCCTTGTCAATTTCATCCAATGCATAAATTCCTGTAATTCTTGTACCTTGCTTTAGTATTTGGAAAGTGTCTTCACACAGATAATCACATAGTTTCATGTAAGTTTCAAAACAACGTGTGATCAGGAAAGATGCTTTCAGATATAACATAGTATCAGACTTCGGCTGCAACTGAAGCATTAAAGAGCAGACCAGGTATAGCAGAAAACATAGTAATGAAAACAGTTGTATGAAAATGATTAGATAGAGCCATGGAAATCAAAACCAGAGAATTGATAGAGAAAAGGGTAATTCAACATTTTAATGCTATATACTGTACATGACAAAAGTAGCATTTTAAATCAGTGGGAGAAGGATAAGTTATTCAATAAATGTTGTTTTGAATGCCTAACCAACAATTTTGGAGGAAATGTTATCTTTTGCCAAAATAAATAAGTTATCTTTTTTTTTTTGAGATATAGTCTTGCTTTGTCACCTAGGCTGGAATGCAATGGCGCAATCTCAGCTCACTGCAACCTCTGCCTCTCGGGTTCAAGTGATTCTCCTGCCTCAGCCTCTCGAGTGGCTGGGACTACAGGTGCGCGCCACCGTGCCTGGCTAATTTTTTTTATTTTTAGTAGAGACAGGGTTTCACCATGTTGGTCAGGCTGGTCTCAAACTCCTGACCTCATGATCTGCCAGCCATGGCCTCCCAAAGTGCTGGGATTATAGGCGTGAGCCACCGTGCCTGGCCAATAAGTAAGTTATCTTATACTAAAATTTATTTTATATGTATTAAAGTCTTTTATGTTAAAAATAAAGTTACAGGCTGGGCACGGTGGCTCACACCTGCAATCCCAGCACTTTGGGAGGCCGAGGCAGGTGGATAACAAGGTCAGGAGTTTGAGACCAGCCTGGCCAAGATGGTAAAATCCCGTCTCTACTAAAAATAAAAAAAAAAAAAGTAGCCAGGCGTGGTGGCAGGCGCCTGTAATCCCAGCTACATGGGAGGCTGAGACAGAGAATTGCTTGTATCCGGGAGGAGGAGGTTGCAGTGAGCCAAGATCGTGTCACTGCACTCCAGCCTGAGTGACAGAGCAAGACTCCATCTCAAAAAACAAAACAAAAATAAATAAATAAATAAATAAAGTTACAAAAGGAGAAAAGAGAAATAATTTGTATACTCTTTGGGCAGATCTTAAGGGAAACTTGTGAGGTGGGAAGCCAAATGGCTATTAAATGGTTGTTCATATTTTCTTTGTGTTTTGATATTGAAAAGCAAAGAAACTGACAGAAAGAGAGAAACTCTGTTGGGGTTTTTGTCTGTCTTTCTCTGTTTCTCTTTTACTCATTCAAAAGTTAATTATGTTGTATTTGTGTATTGGGATTATAGATAATTTTTTTCTTCTTTTTTTGTATTTTCCAAGTTTTTCACAATAAACATCTGTTTTTGTAACTAGCAAAGAATTTTTTCACAAATGGAAGCAAGAAAAAAATTGTATTTCAGAATATCAGAGCTTGGATGGAGGCTTCTGAATTATATACTCCAGTGGGCTTGTTGATAAATGAGAAATTTGAGACCCAGGGATGTTAAGAGCTGTTACAGACCTGTTTAGTGACCCATTCAGGATGTTGTAGTTTACTCCCAACCTAGTGTTCCTTCCCTGAAAGGTTACTTGTTCTTCAGATCTGGTTCCAATGGCTTATGTTTTAATTTCTAATGATACATTGTAATGAAAAGTATTTCCTGGTTCCAATGGCTTACAGTTTAATGTCTAATGATATACTGTAATGAAAAGCATTTCCTCTTCTGAGCCTCCCTCAATTACTCCAGCCACAGCCCTCTCTGAAAAGCAGCAGGGCTCCAGTCTCATCCCTACCAAGCAAACCTCCATGCAGTGGACTGCTGGAGCGGTTTATAAAACATACTCACTGACTCTCATCACTCTCCCATCTGAAGCCCTTCCCAGACAGACACCTGCCTGGCCGTGCCAGCCTCATCACTCTGCACCCAGCACCCCAGACTCCACCCTTGTTAAAATACCTTGGTTGCCCAAGTCAGCTGTGCTTCCTCAAACCTCTCTGCCTTTGCCTGTGTTGTTCCCTCTACCTGGAACATACTGCACGTTGAACCTGACTCATCTTCTAGGACCTGCTTCAAGCTTCCCTGCTCTGAGCAGTCCTCCCTCCCTACCCCTCCTATACTCTGCTGAATGAAGAATCTGCTTCTCTCTGTTCCCACAGCTCCCTGTGCACAGCGTTGAACAAAAAACAGTTCCATTCACAGATGGCCATGGGCCTAGCAAAGCGAGGGTGCTTCGTGAGGCAGCTGTGGGATGCCTCCGCTCCCTCACCCCCCGTACCTCCAGGAACTGGACAGTGTTGCTGATGGCCGCCATCCTCTCCAGCTCCTGCTTGTTCTTCTCCATCTCGGCACTCCTGTACTCCAGGTGGGCCTTGATGCCGTTAGCCTGGCTCAGCGCGGCTTGCTCCTTCTCCTCTAAGAAGACCATCACATTGGCCTGGGCCTTCCTCACAGCAGCAAGGAGTTCCCCAAACTGCATTTCAGCCACTGCTTTGACCTCTGACACCGACACCTGGTGGGGGGATGGGGTGGAAGGCAGCCAAGCACTTCTTAGTGAGGCGTCCAACTTGATAGAAGCTCAACATACAGAAATGTCAGCTTGAGAAACATATACTAGGGAGCAGTTCCCTATTGTAAAAGGAATCCTTTATTCTCATGTGAATTCCAGGTTCCTGGAAAAAGGATTTACTTGTTAACTTGGTCTCTTCATCCATTTGATGAGAGAGTGAATTCCTCTATGACCTCTGAGATCCCTCACAACCCTGACACTCTGGGATTGTTAATCAAGTTTCCGAAATTGATTTTCCTACCAGAGCAATGCGTGTACTCAGTCTACTTGATAGTTATATTTCAAGAGGTAAAGAATTTGGCTTTTTTTTTTTTTTTTTGTATAATCAGCATGAGTTAGCATTTCATTATGCCTGGTTAAACTGAACACTGAGTCCATCGGAGCCAAATGCATGTCTAAGATGATACTGTCTCTACCACATACAGAATCACCACAAAATGTTTAGCGTGTAGATGACCATGGCACCCACGCAATTCCAGGACAAGCATGTATATGCAGAACAGAATGTAATATTCAAATAAAACATAAAAGAAAACCCATGTGAGAAACATTAAGGGTTTGAACGATAGGGCATATGCATGTGGACTCATTTGCATGGTGAGCATCCTCTGTGAATGCCTCGATCAATATCATGTTTACAACATCCTTCCAAGTTCTGAAGGTTTCCTCTTCTCTGGTATTCTTGAGAATTGGTACAGACGGCCGGGCGTGGTGGCTGCTCACGCCTGTAATCCCAGCACTTTAGGAGGCCGAGGCAGGCGGATCACCAGGTCAGGAGATCGAGACCATCCTGGCTAACACGGTGAAACCCCGACTCTACTAAAAATACAAAAAATTAGCTGGGCGTGGTGATGGGCCCCTGTAGTCCCAGCTACTCGGGAGGCTGAGGCGGGAGAATGGCGTGAACCTGAGAGGCGGAGCTTGCAGTGAGCCGAGATTGAGGCACTGCACTCCAGTCCTATCCCATCTGAGACTTTCTAAGCTCCCCTCCAAGTGCTGTTTTCTCTTTCTCCTCCCAATGTTAAGGGCCAGCTCTGAACATCAGGGCTCCAAAGCGAGTCAAACAGCAGATATCCTTGGGCAGAGGCTTCAGGGGCACCTCCCATCCCTGGCAAGGAAGGGGAGAGGGAGGGAGAATGAGACCTGGATCAAAAAGGGGAGCACAGTAAGGAGAGGACTCAGAAAAGATGGGATTCTGAGCCCAGGCTGGGTGGGAGCCTAAAGGTTTGGAGGGAGATGGGAAGAAAAAATGATGACACCAGATAGGAGGTCTTCTGCCTGGCTCAGGCCCTGGCTTAGGCCAGGGCTCAGGAATTCAGTCCACGAGAATGACTCGTCTCTGATCAGTCTTCAGTCTGGTGGCAAAGGGAAGAATAAGCAGGACAAAGAAAGCAAGGGGTATCCCTACTGGAGGGGGATGGTGGGAAGACACAGACAATCTCCCTACATTCTCTCTCTTTTTTTTTTTTTTTTTGAGACAAACTCTCCTCTGTTGCCAGGTTGGTGTGGCACAATCTCGGCTCACTGCAGCTTTGACCTCCCAAGCTCAAATGATCCTCCCACCTCAGCCTCCCAAGTAGCTGAGACCATAGGTGCATACCTTCATGCCCAACTAATTTTTGTATTTTTTGTAGTGATAGGATCTTACTATGTTGCCCAGGCTGGTCTCAAACTCCTGGTCTCAAGCAATTTGCCTGCCTTGGCCTCCCAAAGTGCTGGGATTACAGGTGTGAGCCACCACGTCCGGCCTACATTCTCATTTTTATGCCAACTTTTCCATTACCTGTTGGCTTCCTTGAGGTTAGGTAGCTGGACAGAGCTGGGAGCAAATAAACTGTGGTAACAGGATTAAGGAAGAGTGGGGATGGTAGACTTTATCCAAATTCTTCCAGTCCACACCAAGAAAAGCTTTTAGACAGGTGATGGTGTTGAGAAGCCAGGGCAGCAGGAGAGGCGATTTGGGAAACCAGAGCCCTGTTGTTCAGGGCTGGCCCTCACCCTTGGGAGGAGAATAGCAGCACCTGAACCAGCCGCTCAGAGAGACTGCAGGTGGGGACAATAGTGGAGAAGGAGACAGGCAGAGAATGGGCTCTGGACTGTGGATGGGAGGCTCAGAGCACCATCTGAAGAGTGAAGACCTGAGATCCAGGAAAGCTACCTGGGCCCCACCCAGGCCCCCCAGGTAGCAAACCTGCTGCCTGGGCTCTGCCAGGCGTAGGCTTTGCAGCCCTCTGACACTTCACCTCTCTCCCTCTTCCCACTCTCCTGGGAATGAGGACCCTCTGCTGCCAGCCTGGTCACTCTTCTAATTATATAACAATAATCATAAAAACAACCAACATGTAGTAAGTTCTTACTATGTGCCAGGCACTGTTCTCCTGGCAACCCTAAAAGGCAGGTGCTATTAGGGTCTCTATTTCTTAAATAAGGAAACTAAGACAGTGATAAATGGACTGATTCGCCCAAGATCACACAGCCAAGGTTTGAACCCAGACTGCTGGTCTCTGGAGTCCATCCCTTTGACCACCAGTCCACACTGCCTCGAAGTAGGGCCCAGGGTTGGGGATCCATGTGTCTGCAGTATAGCACTTAGCTGGCACAGCCTGACCTCTCCCTCTGGGCCCTGGCACATTCACTAGGATGAGCTGGGGAGGCACACGAGGAGTTCAGCTGAGCTTTCTTTCAGCCCATGGGCTGTGGCTGGGGGGGACGTTGCAGGGAAGGACCTTTAAGTTCGGCCCCCTCCCAAGACCCGACGAGAGACAGGGCCTAGCCCCTTGTTCACTGTGGGCACCAGTTAGGGGAACATCCTATGCCCATAATGGACTAAATACACAGGCTGCAGCTGAGCAGGCAACCAAGAGGGAAAGAGGTCAAGCCTCCCAGCAATTCCTGAACCAACTGTTTACAGGTGTTGCCTCCTTGACACTGTAAATACTGTAAATCCTGAGATATTAATCACGACTGGATTTAAATGTAAAAGTCAAATTACATTTCCATATGGCAAAGAAGTAACGATGAAGAAATCTACCTCAGAAGACAGGAGAGTTTTGCTTATAACCATTTGGGAGCAGGGGCAAATAGTGGTGGTAGTGTTTGATCCAGGCTCTGCGTTAGCTAATGTGTCCTAGTTCCCCGGCTTACTCACCCTTCATGTCCACTCAGGCTCCAGGTGTCCAGGCTCTACGACTCACAGAGGCCACAGAGTACTCCCTGCCTGCACTGCCCACTCCCGATCACCTCCAGAAAGCAGGAGCAGGACACAGCATGGGAACCAGCATGAGGGTGTTGTAGGAAAGGAGCAGAATCCTGCCTACAATTACGACCCATAGGTTCCTCATAGAAGCATGATACCACAAGACTAAGAGGCATGAGACTAAAGACAAACTCAAGATCCAAATCCTCACCCCCAGCCCCAACTGAGGCCATCCTGAGGAAGGATGGTGGAAGGGAGGCGTCAGATGATATTGGTGGATTGAGATTGACTTCTGCTATGGCCTGGCTTCTCATTCCTAAACCTTCCCATTGAGAAACACTTCTTTCTTGCATGTAAATGTAATATGCAAAGGGCATTACTTACTGCATTACTAAAGCAGAAATAGTACAGAGAGGAGAGGCCTCAACACATCCAAGGAGCCAGCAGGTAATGGTTTAAAGATTTGAGGGTGGTGTACATGCCTGTCAATATACTGAGTCATTCCTAGGTCAAGGGAGCAACAACTCTAGGTTCTCCCGTTCCATCAATCTAGATAGCCCTAGACAAGTCTTGTCATCTTCATGCCCCTTGTGCATGGTAGCTATTGTAATAAGTACCTCCCCTGGTCGTCATGTACTTATGAGAACTGAGGAGGGATCAAAGTGTCTGAAAATTAAAGAGCTGGGAAACATAAGACCCTCCATGTGGTTCTACAGGTTATCTTGAGCCTGGAAATCCATTATCTCTGAAGATTTATATGGCTTTAAAGGGATAATTCTCTTTCTTCCTTTAATAAAATATGGGTATGGGTATGGCATATTTCTTTCTTATGTGGGTAAGAAAGAGGTGTTTCATCCTTCAGTAGCTAGTTGGTTGTAAACACCCAGGAGGTGACAATTTAAGTTGAAATGAATACATGCATTAGGGGTAGACGAATGGATGGATGGAGGATGGATGGAATCATTCATTCTCAGGATATAAAGAAGACAATGCTGATTCACTTCCATAGGGTAGGCGTTTTGCATTCTCTCTCTCTTTTTTTGAAACAGAGTCTCACTCTGTTACCCAGGCTGGAGTGCAGTGGTGCAAAATTGGCTCACGGCAGCCTCCGCCTCCTGGGTTCAAGCAATTCTGCTACCTCAGTCTTCTGAGTAACTGGGACTACAGGCGCGCACCACCATGCCTGGCGAATTTTTGTATTTTTCTGTAGAGTCGGGGTTTCACCATGATGGCCAGACTGGTCTCGAACTCCTGACCTCAAGTGATCCGCCTGCCTCAGCCTCTCAAAGTGTTGGAATTACAGGTGTGAGCCGCTGCGCCCAGCCTGTTTTGCATTTTCTTCTGAGTGGTGGTTACTGGCTTGCCACTGATAAGAGGCATTTGCAGAACTCCTCAGAGTCCACCTGAAGACCACTTACTGCCTACTTAGCCTGGCACACCATGGCCTTCTCAAATACCATCACTAATCCTGAGTTCTCAACTCCTTTTTTCCAGTTGCCAGGTCATAGGACTGGTGAGACTCATATAATGGAAGAAGCCAAGATTACATATAATTTCTGGACCTCTGACTAAACACCCAGCCCCGCACACACATACACCCTGTCAAGACAGCATATGCAAATGTAGAAATAAGAATGTTGTTATTATAGGATTCATCTTGGTTCTAATTTATATTATTAAAAAGCAAATCACTTGCCAGGTTTAAAACTTAAACTAATTTCATAACAAATCCTGACATCAAGGTGAGGCTACCCCATGGTGTAGTCAACTGTATCTACAATTCTCATTTGTGGAGAAACCCCGAGGAACCTACAGGAATGGAGGTTACGCATGCAGTACCATGTCCCACACCCCCAGAAGGGCCTGGCTGACCCAGGCTGGTCTTACCAGAACAGACTTTTGGTTGGCCTGGAGCCTGGAGATGGCATTTTCATTCAACTTGAGTTTCCGCTCCAAGTCTAACTGGGTACACTGGAGTTCAGCCTAAAAAGTGGAAAGCAGAGAATTAAGGAGGAAGGAGCCCAATGCATAGAGAAGGACCCAGGCATTCTCCGGCCCTGACATCCTCACCCTTCTTCCCTGGACAGAAGTTTAACCTCTGGGGTTGATCTCAGAAACCAGCCGGGAGGCATGAGGAGTCAGCGGTGAGCCCATGCCCTCCTGGGGCTGCAGTCAGCATGAGTCAGCAAAAATACAGTGAGCACATATGCCATGCTGCTCACCATTTCAAGCATTTTGTGGATTACCCCACACCATCCTTGCCATACCCATACTAGCTGTAAACCAGAAATAAAGTCCTAAGACCCCCCAACAATCTGAATGAATTCTTCCTCTCAGCAAAGGGCATTCCAAAGTTAACCTGAAAAAGTAGTTCAGGCCATGATGGGAAGGGGGGGTCAGACATGGCTCATTATAACCTCCTCCCTTTTGGAATTACTGATACAGCAGACTCCTTCAGTCTGATAAGAAACATTTACAATCTGTTCTCTCCAAAACCTCCTCCCTGGAGGCTTGACCCACACGATAAAACCTTGGTTTCCACCACCTCTTATCTTAACTCAGACATTCCTAAGTCTTTAGACAATAACTTGACTCTTTCAACCAACTGCCAATCAGAAAATCTTTGAATTTACTTATGACCTGGAAGCCCTGGCTTCCAGTTGTCCCACCTTCCCAGGCCAAACCAAATTACATCTTACATATATTTGATTGATGTCTCATGTCTCCCTAAAACATATACGAGGCTGTACCCCAACCACCTTGGGCACATGTTCTCAGGGTCTCCCATTGGTCTCCCATATTTGGCTCAGGATGAATATCTTCAAATATTTTAGAGTTTGACTCCTTTTGTCAACATAGGTAAACATGATTATTATTTCAAATGTACAGGTGATAAAATCAAGTCGTGTTTCCAAGTTCATCAATGGAGTTGAGCCCAGGCTGACCCCACAAGAGCCTCATAGGCAGTGCAGGGTTGGAGCCAGATGGCCAGGTGGGAAGTCCACATTTTTTTTACTTAGTAGTTGAGAATTTGGGCAAATTTACTTATGAATAGGAAAAACAAACTTTCTTTGTCTTATACTCACACAACACAGAACACTTGCACAAAGCCATTCTCCAACATCAGCTGGGTGTCCTGACCTCGTGATCTGCCCACCTCAGCCTCCCAAAGTGTTGGGATTACAGGTGTGAGCCACCGTGCCTGGCCTGTTTATTTCAGAACTTAATATCTCTAAACTTCCATTTCTTCACCTGTGAGATGGGGATCAGTAAAGTGTTTGCTTCATAGGATTAGGAAAGAATGGACTAATGAGATAACGTATGTCAATAAGGACTTTGTATAGTACCAGGGACATTATTAATGAACTCCATAAATGTCAGTGGGTGCCAGCATCGTCATCATCATCATTATTACTCCTGCTGCTTTGCATTCATGTTCTGTATTCGAAGGCAGAGCCAGACCTTCCAGCCCAGGCAAGTGCCTGCCCAAGAACCTCGGGTTTGCCTGCTTTGGCCTCAGCTTCAATCTTGCCTCCTGGGATGCACTAAACACCTTCCACCAAGAGGTGAGCCAAGGCGCACTTAAGCCTTTGCGAACTTCAAAGACCCTGTCACTTTCCTACTTCCACAAGGGCAATACAGAAAAAGAAAAAGAAAAAAAAAGAATAGCTTTCACTGCTTTTAATAGCTTCCATCTGCATTTAAAGCTGCGAGTCATTATGCCCTAATAGAACTCAGAGGGCATAAACTGTCTCTGCATTCTCCACTGAAGACAGCGGAGGCGGGGAATTCCAGGCGCCCCCGGGGAGGGAAGTTGCTGCAGGCAGAGGACTCGCCTCTCCAGGACACTGCAGAAGGCGGGAAATGTTTGCTCAGGCTCCAGGTCACTCAGAGTGGAGCTGAGGGGGCCCCAGTGACCTTTCACCCTTGATACCTGAGACCTGATGCCTGGGAGTGGGGAGTGGGGGTGGGTCTCGCCTATTTGGGGGCAATCCTGGATTCTTAACCTATGAAAAAGGCTTACACAGTGATCCATTCCAGGGGAGAGAAAAGGAACATGAGCTGCTTGTTTAAAGGTGGTGGAAGACACAACAGAACACACCCTAGCAACAGGCTCCTACAACATGGCATCTAAACAGCAGGGACAGAAGAATGTGTTAAAGCAGTCGGCAGCAGCAGGGCCATAGGGAGGCACCCAGGGAGCATCCAGAGAAAGGGGCTTCTCTCTGCTATTTGCAGACTATCATAAAAGGAGAGAAAAGGACTCCTTAAGCACACAATCGGGGACCCTCCTGAGTGAGTCACCCCAAGAAAAGGCACTCCCAGTTACCTCAAAAGGTGGAGCCACTTTGCAAGACTTGTTTCTCCAGTTATTCCCGTTCCTAGAAAATGATGGGGTGCCTCCGACTCTGGCTTCAGGGTTTCCCAAGAGGTCAGCCACACACACATCTCAGGTAAGGGTGGACCCTGCCCAGAGGCAGTACTGTGGTGCCCATGAGCACAGAAAGCTCTGGAAGGCAGGGCACAGACAGCTCTGCCTGCTTCAGCAAGACAATGACAAACGTGTCAAAGGCACACTATTTAGAGTCCAGAATATTATGCGACCGGCCACTTCCTGGCCACATGGGCTTTATCAAGCCATTCAAGTCATTTAGCTTCTTATCTGGTGCAAGACTACATCAATATGCTAACAGAAGGGTTCCTTCTACTACAAGGCAAAGGTGGCACACAGAGAGTGACAGCCAGGTCATGTTAGAGATGAAAAATAGGAAGAACAGGGGGAGTGAGAAGAGAGAAGAACATCCCAGACTGTGCCATTTCCTTTGTATTCCAAGCACGCAGGGTTCGCCTTTCTAGAGAAGGCAGCGCTAGCATTCACCTGGATGCTGACTGCATTCCTCGGTCAGCTGGTCAGAATTCACCATAGTACATATAGTACATGGCAGCTCAGTCACATAAGACACACACTCCCCCCTCTCAAAATACTTACAGCCTGGGAGAATAAGAAAAACCAAGTTATGTGATACTGAGTCCTGGGCATTCCTCAAAATGGCTGAAAGAAATTCTTTTTTTTTTTTTTTTTTTGAGATGGAGTCTTGCTGTCACCCAGGCTGGAGCACAATGGCACAATCTCAGCTCACTGCAACCTCTGCCTCCCAGGTTCAAGCGATTCTCCTGCCTCAGCCTCCTGAGTAGCTGGGATTACAGGCACCCGCCACTGTGCCCAGCTAATATTTTTTTTTTCAGACGGAGTCTCACTCTGTCGCCCAGGCTAGAGCGCAGCAGCGCAATTTCAGCTCACTGCAAGCTCCGCATCCCGGGTTCATGCCATTCTCCTGCCTCAGCCTCCCCAGTAGCTGGGACTATAGGCGCCCACCACCATGCCCGGCTAGTTTTTCATATTTTTAGTAGAGATGGGGATTCACCATGTTAGCCAGGATGGTCTCGATCTCCTGGCCTCATGATCCAACCGCCTCGGCCTCCCAAAGTGCTGGGATTACAGGCGTGAGCCACCGTGCCTGGCCAATAGTTCGTTTTTCTATGTAGACAGTCTTATCAACTGCAAATGACAATATATTATCTTCTTCTTCTTTTTATTTTTTATTTTTTTAATTTTTGAGATGGAGTCTTACTCTGTTGCCAGGCTGGAGTGCTGTGGCACGATCTTGGCTCCCTGCACCTCCGACTCCCTGATTCGAACAATTCTCCTGCCTCAGCCTCCCAAGTAGCTGGGACTACAGGCATGCACCACCACGCTTGGCTAATTTTTTTTGTATTTATTAGAGACGGGGTTTCACTATGTTGGCCAGGATGGTCTCGATCTCCTGACCTCGTGTTCTGCCCACCTCGGCCTACCAAAGTGCTGGAATCGCAGGCATGAGCCACCATGCCCACTCAAAAATTTGTAATATTTGTCATATTTACCTTTTGGGAGAGAGGGGCCAACAATATAAAAGTAAGTTGCAGACATTATCATACCTTAGCTTTCAGCATCTCAGAGGGCTGGATTCTAACTAAATGATGCCTTCATGGCTTTCTTTTCCAGTAGTTCTCTGAACTATGTGAATACTTAATATTATTATTATTATTATTATTATTATTTGAGACAGAGTCTCACTCTGTCTCTCAGGCTGGAGTGCAGTGGTGTGATCTCAGCTCACTGCAAGCTCTGCCTCCCGGGTTCATGCCATTCTCCTGCCTCAGCCTCCCAAGTAGCTGGGACTACAGGCACCTGCCACCATGCCCGGCTAATTTTTTGTATTTTTAGTAGAGACGGGGTTTCACCGTGTTAGCCAGGATGGTCTCGATCTCCTGGCCTCGTGATCCGCCTGCCTCGGCCTCCCAGAGTGCTGGGATTATAGGTGTGAGCCACCGTGTCCGGCCTAATTTTTGTATTTTTTCAGTAGAGACAAGGTTTCACCATGTTAGTCAGGCTGGTCTTGAACTCCTGACCTCAGGCGATCCACCTGCCTCGGCCTCCAAAAGTGCTGGGATTACAGGTGTGAGCCACTGCTCCCAGCCCAAGTAATTCCTTTCCCAAGTGGCCACATACACATATCATCCACCTTTCGGCTGCCAGCAAACAGGCTGTGAGTGATGCCAGTTAACTGCTCCCCAAATGAGCATGGATACTTTTGGCTCTAGATACTTGGCTCCTGCTCACCATGGAGACTGTGTCCGCAGTCAGCATCCAGCCCTGAACTTTCTGGGACTGATGCGGAGGTTCGGTGTCATGGCCTGGCATTAATGCTCTCCAAAGATCTAGGACAAGGCTCAGCTCAGGTCTTCCTGCTTTAGGAACCTGCCCTGACCTCGCTCCCAGGGTTGGCTCCAAAGGTGCAGTAACTGCACTGTGCCAGCCTCTTGGTACCCCGTGGAGTTAGGGTGTGTGTCTTGGCTTCCTGATTAGAGTCCAAGCTCCTGGAGGCGAGACAGTGCAGCCCAGCACTTAGTGATAGGAAGCACTTAGTAACATTTGATATGGCTGAGGAACACGAAAGAACCATACCTGCTTCATGGATCAGAACAAACAGGAAAGGCAGTCATAGAAGGAGTCCAGATTTCCTATACACACACACACACACACACACACACTCACACACACACACGATCTCATTTCCACATAGCAAGCCTGAGATTCAGAGAAGGTGAGAAGACTTGGCAGCCAGCAGGCAAGACCAGCTGCTCTTAAAACCAAAGGGGCGGCTGGGCACGGTGGCTCACGCCTGTAATCCCAGCACTTTGGGAGGCAGAGGTGGGCGGAACACCAGGTCAGGAGATCGAGACCGTCCTGGCTAACACAGTGAAACCCCGTCTCTACTAAATATACAAAAAATTAGTCAGGCGTGGTGGCAGGCTCCTGTAGTCCCAGTTACTGGGGAGGCTGAGGCAGGAGAATAGCATGAACCCGGGAGGCGGAGCTTGCAGTGAGCAGAGATCATGCCACTGCACTCCAGCCTGGGCGACAGAGCAAGACTCCGTCTCAAAAAAAAAAAAAAAAAACAACCCAAAGGGGCCTGGAGATGCTGGGCTGGGTCAAAGGAAGTGCTGAGGTCCCCATGAAAAATAGCTGGGCTCTGGAAGCTCAACAGGAGAGAAAAGACAATCAAAGAACACCCACTTCTCAAAGCACACAGTGTCTGCCCACTAATGTGGCTAGAAACCATAGGAACTTCAGAAAGGGCTCACTTGGTTAACTGAGAAATGAGTGGTTCTGTGGACCCTAAGCAGGATCTCAGCCACTTTGTGTCTTCATGGCTGACCCTGCTGTTTGCAGTTTCCTATACACAGGATGACTGCCTGAGTAATTAGCCCTTCATACGACCCAAAGAGTGACCTTCAGCGAGTAACTCCAGCAAGCCTGGGCTAGCTGAAAGGACTATTGGGCTCCCGGAGCCTTAGTTATGTCTGATGACTTTCAAAATCATCCTGGTGGAGGCTTTAGCCTCGTCAACGTACTGTGTCTTCTAGGCTGGTCTCCTGGGCTCCTTGCAAGAAACCTTTTGGCTTCTAAGATTTGGACAAGCCACCTAGAGTGTGGCTACACTTACAGAGTAAACTTGCTCTCCGAGCTGAAAACAAGGACACAGGATGGGAAGGACAAGAGTTCTTTTAAGCAGACCAGAAAGCAGAGGGGTCTGGGGAATGGGGCTTTAGCACTGTACCTAAAGCCATGTTGCTTCTCAGCCCCCAACTGCCCTCAAGCCCATTCCTCAGTTGTCCTCATTTTACCTTATACATTTATCTCCTAGGATGTCTGAATTCAGAGTTCTGCGTGTGCTCTACACAACTCCTCCTGCTCGGAATTGCAATTACGCAACGTCTCTGTAATACATTAGGTGCCCTATATTTAAATTTTACATTGTATCTCTGTTGGTACAGGCATAGAACATTTCTGCAAGGAAACAAGAAAGTGTAGACAGTATTAGTCTTCGAGGAGAAGAGGGAGGTTTGGTGATCTGGGATGGACTGGGGACCCTCCTTTCCTAGTAAATTCGATTGCACTGTTTGGTGGAGATTGCTATTATTATTATTATTTGAGACAGAGTCTCCCTCTGTCACCAGGCTGCAGTGCAGTGGCCTGATATTGGCTCACTGCAACCTCTGCCTCCCGGGTTCAAGTGATTCTCCTACGTCAGCCTCCCTAGTAGCTGGGACTACAGGTATGTGCCACCACGCCCAGCTAATTTTTTGTATTTTTAGTAGAGACGGAGTTTCACTGTGTTAGCCAGGATGGTCTCGATCTCCTGACCTCACGATCCGCCCGCCTCAGCCTCCCAAAGTGCTGGGATTACAGGCATGAGCCACCACACCCAGCTGGTGGAGATTATTGTTTAACATCTTCATGCATCACTTTTCCAGTTAAAAATAATAAAATTCTTGTATATGTGTGGCAGGTTTTGGTGCAAAAAAAAGAGTATAATGTTGTGATTTTTGTGTCCTTTCTTCATGTCTCTCCAGTAGGATGGCTTCCCAGAGGCTTCCATTCCTCACTCTGTGACTTAGTCGACTATGAGCTTGGACAAGTGTGGTGGAGATAATGAGGATACGAGATGACTTCATAGTTATTTGAAGATTGGGTGAGAAAATCCACAAAAAGCATTTAGCACATGGCAATACTTAATGAAGGCTGTTTTCCTCAACTCTATGGAGCTTTGTCCTTTGATCTACCTGTCCTCCAGATGGGACACTCCCTACCCTGGAAACGCTGGAAACAGTTTGGCAAGTGGCTTCCCGGGCCGGAAACGGTGACTCATTGGCATCTGGAATACAGAGGTTTCCAGAACAATCCCACTAGCACCAGCTAAAATCGATGTCTAGGGATTGGCAGAGAGGAGGGGCCCTGGCAAGTAGACCCCCTTTCCCAGAAACCTCTTTCCTTTGATGCCAGGGAACATTTGCCAAGAAATGGCCATGGGTCTGCCATCTGCATGCAGTGTCAACAGAGAACTTCCTTGATGATGAATGTAAGAAATGTGGGACAAACGTCAACTACACTTCCCGACTGAAAACTAAAAGTGTTCGCTGAAAGTCAAAGTAGAAGAAAAAAAGCATATAAAGTGCCAAGCCAATTTCCAGGAACTTCTCCAGAATCTAGCTTTAGGGCAAAGAAAAACGAGTTGTTCTAGAAACAGTTTCCTTATCTGATGGAAATAAAAATGACAGGCTATGAGCACAATGTTTCTTAGTCTCTCCTGATACCTCCATCTGGTGAGGAACTTTTATTTTCCCTCAGCCACCTGTGACATTATATCTGGACCTAAGTTTCACATTCTCTGCTATCTTAGCACTTTTCAAGCTCTTAGATTTCCTGTTATCTCCAGAGGGGCCCGTTCTACTGGTCTCTTGTTTGGGGTTGAGAGAAAAGGAGAAACTAGGAGAAAGAGTTGTTGTTTTCTCTTGAATTTCTGCCAAAGTTTTATTTCATTAATTGACAATGAATGTGCCATGCAGATCCAGCCAGAGGGACATATCACCGTCCTAAGCCCCACAACTTCTGCGCCCTCCACCCAAACACACATCACCAAAAGCTGTATAAGGCACAGCAGGAAACTAGCAAGCAGGAGGAGACAGCGACACAGACAGAGATCGCACAGAGACAGTGGGACAGAGATGGGGACAGAGCAACCTACTCCACAGTTTCCAAAACCAAGTGCAATGTATATTTACACTGACCCAGCAGGCAGACGCAGAGACTAACGTCTGTTTCAGGTATGCTCAGCGCATAGTAGTGGTGTCAGCAGACCCAGCAGCTGCAGCCAGCCAGGCATACCATCCCCCACCACCCTCTCCCAAATGGATGAATGGACCCCAAGCACTCACCTCCTTATCCCTGCGGGCTGCATCCAGGGAGACGATGGTGTGGCCACTATGCTCCTGGCAACAGTCCTGGCAGATGCACTGCTGATCAGGGCAGCAGAAGGCAGACAGTGGGCTGTGGTGGGCAGGGCAGTACCGCCAGTTGTGGTCCTTCACTGGCTCGGTCAGCAGGTGGCTTTGCAGTTTCATGTTCACCTGATGTGGCTGCAAGTGCTCTTCACAGTAATTCACCATGCAGGTTAGACAGGACTTCACCGCCTTCACTCTTCTGGTGTCATCAAGGCAGAAGTCACACAGGACCTCCTTCCCCTCACCAGCAGGATCCCCCTGTTCTGCAGAGTCGCTGTCGTGTTCCTCTGTCTCCCTACCAAGCTTCTCTGAGGAGCCCATGTCCTCTTCTTCCACTGGGCTGGCCGACACAGAGTCTGGGCTGAGAAGGGCTGGGGGCTGAGCAGTGGCCCTGGGCAGTGGCCCTGGAGCCATCAGATCCAATTCAGCCATCTGGGAGGCTCTGCTCCTGGGCTGTCTTTCTTCTGTCCCTTGGCCCAGGATCTGTGCAGCCCAAGTCAGACAAGAGAACCACGCCTAGATGACTGCAGCTGCTGCAAGATTTTAACTGTTTCCTCCCTCCCAAAGGAAGCTCAGTCTCTCATTACTGTGTCCTGGCATTGGATGGCAGCCAGATGTGATGACGACAAGGCAGCTAGATTACTCAGGCTCAGGACAGCCAGCTCAGGCTCAGGCTTCCTCCCCAGGTCCAGCCCTGAAACTTCTTATGTGAATCATCTGTACCCTATAGGCTCTGCTGAAGACCACGTGTCTCTGTGCCTGCTCTGGAAAGGACTGGAGATTCCTGAGCTCTGTTATAAGCCTGTGTGACTTTGTGTGGTCTGACAAGCTATATATTTTTGTTTTCATTTTATTTATTTATTTTTGAGACAGAGTCTGGCTCTGTCGTCCAGTCTGGAGTGCAGGGGCGCGATCTCGGCTCACTGCAAGCTCCGCCTCCTGGGTTCACACCATTTTCCTGCCTTGGCCTCCCGAGTAGCTGGGACTACAGGCACCCGCCACCACACCCGGCTAATTTTTTGTATTTTTAGGAGAGATGGGGTTTCACCGTGTTCGCCAGATGGTCTCGATCTCCTGACCTTGTGATCCACCCGCCTCAGCCTCCCAAAGTGCTGAGATTATAGGCGTGAGTCACCGCGCCCGGCCTATTTATTTATTTATGAGACGGAGTCTCACTCTCACCCAGGCTGGAGTGCAGTGGCGTGATCTTGGCTCACTGCAAGCTCTGCTTCCCAGGTTCACACCATTCTCCTGCCTCAGCCTCCCGAGTAGCTGGGACTATAGGCGCCCACCACCACGCCTGGCTAATTTTTTTGTATTTTTAGTATTTTTAGTAGAGACAGGGTTTCACTGTGTTAGCCAGGATTGTCTGGATCTCCTGAGTAGCTGGGATTACAGCCGCCTGCCACCACACCTGGCTCATTTTTGTATTATTAGTAGAGACAGTGTTTCTGTGTTGGCCAGGCTGGTCTCAAACCCTTATTCTCAGGTGATCTGCCTGCCTCCGCCTCCCAAAGTGCTTAGATTACAGGTATGAGCCACCGTGCCCAGCCAGGATGCATGCTTCTGATGCTGACCTTTCCACATTATCTTCCTGAACATTCCAGTAATGTCCGTCGAACTCCAGGAGATGAATGTCACGAGAGTACTCAGTGGAGATCAGGAGGGTCAGGGAAGACTTGTCTCCTTCCACAGAATGCTCCATTCAGCCCCTTCAGGTTAATAGCCCTTTTGCCCACTTAACAAAACATTCCTAGACATGTGTTATAGTTGGGACATTTGTTCCCATAAACCTCATGTTGAGATTTGATCCCCAATACTGGAGGTGGGGCCTGGTGGGAGGTGTTTGGGTCATGGCGGTAGATCCCTCATGAATGGCTCGGGGCCATCCCCACAGTGATGAGTGAGTTCTCATTCTATTAATATTAGCTGCCACAAGATCTGATTGTTAAAAAGAGCCTGGCATCACCCCCTCTCTTGCTTCCTCTCTCTCCATGTGACCTGCCCACTCCAGCTCCCCTACCCTTTCCCCTGAGGATGGAAGCAGCCTGAGGCCCTCACCAGAAGCAGATGCCAGCACCATGCTTCTTGTACAGCCTGGCAAAAAGCCAAAAGATCTCTTTTCTTTATACATTACCCCCACCCCCTCATGTATTCCTTTACAGAAACACAAACACACTAAGACACATGGTGTATGAGTTTGCCAGGGCTTCCATAGCAAAGAACCATATACTGGCTGGCTTCAACAACAGAAATGCATTTCCTCACAGTTCTAGAAGCTGGATCAAGTCATTGGCAGGGCTGCTTTCTTCTGAGGCCTCTCTCCTTGGCTTGCAGGTGGCTTCTCCCGTGTCTTCCATGGTCTTCCCTTTGTACACATCTGTGTCCTCATCTCCTCTTAAGGACACCAGTGAGACTAGATTATGGCCCACCCTCAATTGCCTGTTTAAAGACTTTCTCTCCAAATACAGTCACATCTGAGGTACTAAGGGCAAGGATTTCAACATACACATTTGTAGGAGAAAGAGATGCAATTCAGCCTATAACACATGGTCAGGGCATGAGACTGGAAGCCTCTAGTTCCTTAGAAGAAAGGAGCTGTGAGGCATGACCCCTGGATGGGGATACACAGTGTACCTAGCGTTTGCAAATGCATACGAAGGAATCCAGGATTGTTCCAGGGTACCTGGACCCCAAATTCTGTATCCTAGAGCTTTCTACAGTTTTCCCCGGGATTATTTAATCAGATACATTTGAACTCAAATGGATTTGGAAGGCGAATGGAAGAGAGAGAGATCGGATGGAGGGGGAGAGGTCAGATCCAGCTAGCCCCAGGGATTAGGCATTAGGATGGTTCCAAGATATTATACTCCCTATGGCTCTGCACCTCTGGGGTGAGTTCTACAGGATTTGGATCAAACTAGATAAACACAGGGATGTTTCTTGTCACTGACTAGGACTTTTCAGAAATCCAAGAGACCTAGTGACTACTCAGAGTTGGAAGGCACAGAAGACTTTACAAATTCATTCCAGACGCAGCGCTGTTTATTTTCAACCATGCATAGAATACGCATAAGTAGCTGTTTTTAGCGATGTAATGTTTCCTCACTGTCCCTGTCCTGATTGCCCTCTTCCACTGCTGAAGACCCTCAGGAGAGGTTTCCTGCTTTCTGATCCTGGCCAGGGTCAGAAACATGCATCCTATTCCTAGCTGCCTCAGGTCCAGTTCTATTGGAACAGGAATTAAAATAAATCCAAGAACGTGTAACCAAAAACTCATTGTATGTAAGAAAACCCTAGGCCGGGCGCGGTGGCTCAAGCCTGTAATCCCAGCACTTTGGGAGGCCGAGACGGGCGGATCACGAGGTCAGGAGATCGAGACCATCCTGGCTAACACAGTGAAACCCCGTCTCTACTAAAAAATACAAAAAACCAGCCGGGCGAGGTGGCAGGCGCCTGTAGTCCCAGCTACTCGGGAGGCTGAGGCAGGAGAATGGCGCAAACCCGGGAGGCGGAGCTTGCAGTGAGCTGAGATCCGGCCACTGCACTCCAGCCTGGGCGACAGAGCAAGACTCCGTCTCAAAAAAAAAAAGAAAACCCAATTCCCCTTGAGGAAGAGAAAGAGCTGAAGTCCTTTAAAAATTAACTGCCTGTTTGTCTGTGGCCAGTGAGCCTTATCTCTCCCTTTCCCAGGCATTGTGAAGACCCTGTTTCTCCAGCTGTGCAGCTACAAGGTCACTAGGCAGATAAACTCAAGTTGTAAAACATGTTTTTTCCTTGAAGAGTAAATTATGTACTGCATGTCTTAATTGAATAACTGTCTTTGTTTCTTGCATCTGTAATATGCTTCCCCCTGCAGAGATCGCCCCACATCCCACAAAATGCTTAAAAGGTAACCGGACTCTGTTCAGGGCTCAGTCTTTTTGGATGTTAATCTGACTGGGCCAGTGCACCTAAATAATAAATAAGTATCCTCCTCAACCCCTCAGTCTCTCTGATTCCTTAATTATCCCACAGCACTATGAGATGCGGAAAGATGAATGGCTGTCCTGTCATTGAAGTCCTTATATTTTGGGTCCTTCTTAAAAATTGAAAAAAAAAAAAAAAAAAAAAAAAGTAGCTTTTCAGACCACACAAAGTCACACAGGCTTCTATCAGAGTTCTGGAATTTAATTCCATGGTTTTCATGTCTCCAGCCACGACTGGCTACTCCCAGTCCAGACCATTGTCAGTGTTTTCTCCAGTATTAACGGACAAGTGTGCTTAACTTTTAATCCCCTTTTCAGAGTGACCTGGTACTGGAGGCCAAACTGGTCCACCTGCATGCCACAGGGCCTCCGATCTCTCCGAGAAGGGGGAAGAAAAGGTAGTTGCCCTGCCTGGCCCTTTCTACAGCTTCAGTAGAAATCAGAAGGCATAGAGTCTGCTTGGGTTTCCACGTGGCTTACTTCTTCCTCATTCTTTCCCTCCCTATCTCATTCCCACCCTTTCTTCTCTCACGAATTGTTTCATACCTGCTTCTCTATGGCTAACCCTTTCAGAGCAGTTCATGGCAGTGCTCAGCCCTTCATCAGTGCCCCACTTAAGTGCTGAGTTAGCAGACATTCCATAGCTGTGTGGAAAACAGGAAATGGGAATGTGGGCCCTGGCCTGGCTTGCACCAATCATTTGTCCCCTCTTTTTTTTTTTTGAGACGGAGTATCACTCTGTCGCCCGGGCTGGAGTGCAGTGGTGCGATCTCGGCTCACTGCAAGTTTTGCCTCCCGGGTTCACACTATTCTCCTGCCTCAGCCTCCCGAGTAGCTGAGACTACAGGCGCCCACCACCATGCCTGGTTAATTTTTTGTATTTTTAGTAGAGACGAGGTTTTACCGTGTTAGCCAGGATGGTCTCAATCTCCTGACCTCGTGATCTGCCGCCTCAGCCTCCCAAAGTGCTGGGATTACAGGTGTGAGCCACCGCGCCCAGCCTGTGTCCTCTCTTAACCTTAGTTTCCTTGTCCATGAAATGAGTATGTTGTCCTAAGTCAAGGCCGGTAAATCGATTTCTAGTTTGGTTCTCTGAGGAATTTTGTTGTGGCAGGGTCTAAGAGAATGTCCGAGCTCACTGGGAGACGGCATCATGCTCAGGTTGGGATGTCTGGCAGGGGCATGGGATTGGGAGTGGTGGCCCCTCTGGAGGCTCGTATCCAGCCCTCTAGGACCACAGAATTCACCACAACCTCTAAGTCCCCTCTAATGCTAACCCTCGAAGCAGAACACCACCAGGCCCAAGCTCTGATCCTGCTTCCAGGGACTGTGACACATCCCATCAAGCCTCAAATGCCCATGCTCAAACCTCCGGCACCCAAATATTGAGGCTAGAAAGTCACATGATTCTTCTGAACTCACATTCCCTATTACTTCAAAGGCTCTACAGCCACCACCCCACTTTGCTCCCAAGCAGCCCTGGGGCATCTTGATATTCTGTCTCTCCTCAGATTCTGCTTTGCCTGTTGTCTTAACCAACATTTGAATGTCCCCCAAAGACAATTTCTCCTGCCACCTCTCAACCGTGTAGCTCCTTCTCTCATCTCCTATGCCTAGGTGGGAGGGGAGTCCCCCTCAGCCCCCATCACAACATCTAGACCATTGCCCCTCCCCAGCCCCTTTGCAAAACCTGCTCCCCTTATGTGCCCCAAAAGACCACCCCTCCTCTCTTCCTGACTGTCTTCTACAGCCTCTCAGTCATTTCCCTTAGTGGCAGATTTACGCTTCTGGCTCCCAGCCTCTCCCTCTACCCCAACTCTGTCATTCTCAGAATGTTCTACCTCTGAATGGTTTTTGTTTTTGTTTTTTGTTTGGTTGGTTTTGTTTTTGTTTTTTGAAGCAGGGTCTCAAAACTTTGTCTCCCAGGCTGTAATGTAGTGGTGCAATCACAGCTCACTGCAGCCTCAACCTCCCAGGCTCAAGCAATCCTCCCACCTCAGCCCTCAGCCTCCCAAGTAGCTGGGACTACAAGTCCTCCACCACACTCAGCTAATTTGTAAATTTTTTTTTTTTTAATTTCATTAATTTGTAAATTTTTAAAATTTTGTGGAGATGGGGTCTCACTATGTTGCCCAGGCGAGTTTCAAACTCCTGAGCTCGTGCAATCCTCCCTTCACAACCTCCCAAAGTGCTGGGATTACAAGTGTGAGCTACTGCATCTACCTTCTAAATGCTTGCCACCTACCCTATGGTCACCACCCACACCTGGATTTATTTTTATTTTTAATTGTGATAAAATACACATAAATACACCTAACATAAAATACAAATAACATAAAATTTACCATCTTTTTTTTTTTTTTTTTGAGATGGAGTCTCGCTGTGTTGCCCAGGCTGGAGTGCAGTGGCCAGATCTCAGCTCAATGCAAGCTCCGCCTCCCGGGTTTACGCCATTCTCCTGCCTCAGCCTCCCAAGTAGCTGGGACCACAGGCGCCCGCCACCTCACCCGGCTAGTTTTTTGTATTTTTTAGTAGAGACGGGGTTTCATCGGGTTAGCCAGGATGGTCTTGATCTCCTGACCTTGTGATCCGCCCGTCTCGGCCTCCCAAAGTGCTGGGATTACAGGCTTGAGCCACCGCACCCAGCCAAAATTTACCATCTTAACTGTTTTTATTAAAAGACAGGATCTTGTTATGTTGCTCAGACTGGGTTGTTTGTTTGTTTGTTTGCCTGTTTTTGAGATAGGGTCTCCCTCTGTCACCCAGGCTAGATCACAGTGGTGCAATCACAGCTCATGGCAGCCTTGAACTCCTGGGCTCAAGTGATCCTCCCATCTCAACCTCCCAAGTAGCTGGGATTACAGGTGCACACCACTGTGCCTGGCTCATTATAACCATTTTAAGTGTATGGTTCGGTGGCTTTAAGTACATTCACATTGTTGTGCAGTCTTCAGCACTATCTATCTCCACAACTCTTTTCATCTTGCAAAACTGAAACTGTAGCCATTAACCAATAACTCCTCATTCCCTCTCTCCCTCCAGCCTTTGGAAGCTACCATTCTACTTCTGTCTATAATTGTGACTACTGGAGGCACTTCACAGAAGTGAAATCATACAGTGTTTGTCTTTTTGTGACTGGCTTATTTCACTGGGCGTAATGTCCTCCAGGTTCATTCATATCATAGCACACGTCTGAATTTCCTTCCTCACACCTGGAGTTTGCATTCAACAGAAATCCCAACCTCCAAATTTATGAATTGAGAATCCTCTCTCTGATTTTACCTACAGCTTGCTTAAATGCCCGGTGGAAAAAATGTCTCAGGTTCATCAGGTGTTGACTGGACATCACTGGCTTCCTCTTAACCCCAAGCATTCAGGGGCTAAAATGAAGTCTCTCTTGCATAAAATGAAGTGTCTCTCTTGTCTTCACAAAACAAATGTAACTTCACCTAGATATTCTGTTTTCCTAAACCAAACCTACCACCAGGAATGTGAGGTCAAGGTGTGGTTCGGGATTCCTTTCCGGAATTGAGGGAGGAATCCCCACCCCGAATTCTGATGACTCAAATGCTACCAAGAGATGTGGTAGGCAATTGGTAGTAGGCAGGTAATTATTCAGCTTTCACCCCGTTGGGTCTGTGACAAATAATCCCACCAATGGACAAACTCTGAAAGTTATGTCCTCTGAAAGGATATAAGCAATGCCTGCCAACAGGACCCCTCCTGGTTTAGGGGTTTAAGGCCATCACTCTGAGGACTCTAGGTTAACTCAAGGAAGAAGAGTTTTCTTAACCCAAAGACTCTCTCTAGCAGTTTCTGGCTAAAAAAGCTATCCAAGCTTTTTTTTTTTTTTTTTGTGCTAAGCAAAAGCAGCCTTTCATTTGTCTCTTCAGAAATCTCACTGGATTTTTTTCTTCATTTGTACCTCTGCTGAGTCACGCAGAGCTATGACTCACAAACACAGGTAATATTTGTCCACCCGACTTCAAGACAAATCAGCCCATCAGACTGAGAGAAATAAAAATAATATAATAAACTGATCGTAACCCTGAATTTGATTAATTTATGGGACTGTACTTTATTGAGCTTATGTCCTCCCCCTTTTCTGGAATTAAAGGTCTTATCTTTTCTGAAATAATAGCAATGAGTATAGGACTGGGAATGTCTGGAACAGTGATATCTAAGTCAGTCCTCCAAATTCGCTCAGCAATTTTTCTCGTAAAATCTCAAAGTCTGAGAACCACAGAGCTGGAAGTCACATCACTCCTCCAGAAACCAGCCCAGAATTTTCCTGGCTTACCTGGAGGTGCGGGCCCAGTGAACTTTCTGGTTTGGGGTCACTATCAGCAAACTGGTCTCCAGCCCTGTCTTTCTCCTAAAATAAGATGGCCTCTTGGATCACTTTGGTAATTAATTACCACTAACAAAGGAACAAAATAAAGGTGAGAAGAACAGCGGATTACAGACACTAAGGGCTGTTGCTCCTAGTCTCAGAACACGATTGTTGTGATGACGGCTCCTCCCCAAGAAGGAGGGGCTGTCCCAGGGCACTGCACGTGCCTTCCCTTCACAAAGACAGGAGGACACACCTGTTGGTACAGAAGACGAGGCCGCCAGCTCAGTACCTGGCACACAGCCTGAAGGACCCACTACTGGATGAAGAAAACACCGAAGTCAGCTTCAACTGTGCCCTCAGCGACAGACATCTGCCAGTTAAGGAGGTGCAGCACAGTCATTTCTCCCCTAAGCCTCTGAAGGTCTAGTCCTGGGCAGTTCTAGGGTTCTCTTTTGTCTTCCAGTGGGGTGTGGCTGTGGTGCACAGGCACCACTTTGATCACTTCTCAGACCACCCAAGCTTACGGGGCCAGAATTAGCAGCTGGACCACCTAGAAACCTACTTGGGGGAGTCTGCAATGCCCTGGAAATGGAGAGCTCAAGAATTTGACTACATCTCAAATGACCTTCAGTAAATTCCAGACACAAGGGCGTGACATTTTATGCGGCACATAGCACGTTTGAATGATGCTTTGTTGAACCTCCATATCAACCTCTGTAATAACTCTAACATTGGTATGAAACCCAAATAATCACACAAATCTAACTCTAATTACCTTTATGGGTTTTGCCTAAAAATGTCAAAACAACCTACACATAATAAATGAAGTAAATCTTTAAAAAATCTGTAACAAAAGTTCTCTTGTCCTGGGACAGGAGATGGTTTCCCAGGCCGGCTCCCCTGAGGCCCTGAGCCAATTGTTGTTTCAGCACTGTTGGTTTTCTAGAACTTGGGCAGCTGTCCAGCTCCCAGTCAAAATGGGCACCTCTAATCTTGCTATTTGCTGGGATACCACACATTCCAGGAAGCCGTACTCACCTTCGAAAAGGGCAGACTTATCTCAGGCCAGGTGTGAACGCCTCCAGGGCACTGAGAGAAGCAGCTCAGCAGCTCAGCAAGGCCAATGGCCAGGGCGGGGCAGGCTGGGCTTGCTCGACAGGAGCACACAGGTAGGCAAGCGGACAGACACCTTCAGGTAGCAACAAGTTACAGGGTGGGGGTGAGGGTCCTTTTGCTTTTACTAGTGAGGTATAGCCCTTCAGTGTTGGAAGGAATCTCAGGAAACCATCCCCTCCACCCTTCACCTTCCCAATATTTACTGAGAGGTTTGTTTTTTCTTTTTTTTAAACAATAAGTAAGGACGGCTGACCTAGATCTCTCAACAAAGGAAGGAAAAAACATTGTTCATTCAAGGGCCAAAAATGTGCCCCTCCCTCGATTGCTGTGGCCAGGGCCAGAGGACGAGCCGGTTTCTTTATAAATAACATAGTCGGCCTCAACCAAATCCCCTATGGATGGCTTATGTCTCAGCAGCCACTGAAGCTCAATTCTTCATTCCACTTCCTCTGGGACACTCATTTGCTCAAATGGTTTTGATTTCCACCTCCCTGCTGAAAACCAGATGGTTAAACACTCCATATTTCTATACCCTGATTGTCTGCGTGGAGGAAGCCTAATATCTGTATGTGGGTTTCCTGGGATGAGAGGCAGCCCTCCTCCAAGCATGTGCATAAACTCAGGAAGCAAAGAAAGCAGCAAGAATGCTCAAAAGAACACAGAGGGGCCAGGCGCAGTGGCTCACACCTGTAATCCCAGCACTTTGGGAGGCCGAGGTGGGCAGATCACAAGGTCAGGAGATCGAGACCATCCTGGCTAACATGGTGAAACCCCATGTCTACTGAAAATACAAAAAATTAGCCAGGCATGGTGGCGGGCACCTGTAGTCCCAGCTACTCAGGAGGCTGAGGCAGGAGAATGGCGTGAACCCGGGAGGCGGAGCTTGCAGTGAGCCGAGAGCGCGCCATTGTACTCCAGCCTGGGTGACAGAGCAAGACTCTGTCTCAAAAAAAAAAAAAAAAAAAAGGGAACACAGAGGGGATATTGCCTCCGTGACAGCGAAATAACCACTGCCTTGCCAAGAGTGTTTTAGTAGGAAGGAAACAGCCATATTAATCAGAAGACTTGGTAAATGGTATATGTTATAGAGGGCTCCTGTTATGGTCAGAAAGAAAATCTGGAGTTAGAAGTGTTAAGTGGTCGGAGTCCTGATCCCAGCACCTTTTAGCTGTGTGACCTTGGTAGGTAGCTTACCTCTCTGAATCTGTTTCCTTCTCTAAAATGGGGATGTAATATCTGCTCCAATAACCTTACAAAAACCTTACAGTTTGTGAGAAAATGAAAGTGAACACATCATGCAAATACAAAGAAACTTGCATGCTAATCATATTATGGGCACAAACACAGCAGGATTTGAGAAGCTGAAGGCTCCTTCCAGTGAGTTCTCTTAAGCTGTGAGACAAGACACTGGCCAAGGATCACCCTCCTCTCTCTAAAATGTAAGAAAACCCCAACTTCCCCAGAAGCCTGTCACATTTATAGGCAACATTCTTATTTCGCAGCTCCTTTCCCTATGTACTAAGCAAGGGTCTTGGACCTGCCCGACCCCTCCTCTCAGCGTTTCTTGGAGTCCCTGGAGCACTGTCTTCCACTGGGCACCTTCTTCTCCTACCATGGCTGCCTCTGATGCCCTGCAGTCCAAACGGTGCCCAGGTTGCCTGGTAATGAAGTATAATATATTCTGTTTGTGAGACGAAGCCCAGAGCAAGGATGCCTGGTACAATGTGTCCCTCCAATGTTACGGAAACTGCTCATTCTCTCTTTACTCAGAGCGCCTTTTCTCCCTTAAGCTCCATGATGCCACAGAAGCTGGCTTGAGAGCAGATCCTAGTGATAGATTCTGGCCTACTTAGAACCACTTTCCCACTCTGACCCTGAAATTCTGAGGTGTAGCTAAGCTTATACTTAACTCCTTCTCTCAGGATGCGTTTTCTATTAGGAGGCCCCTGCTGGGGTGTCCCGCAAGTGCACTACACAGGCCCAGGCATCTGAATCCCAAACTAAACCTCTGTTCTAAATACCACCTGGAAGAATATAGCTTTCTGTTTTTTCTTCCACAGTTTAGAAAACATGACCCTCCAACATCCATGCACTCCAGCTCCCAGGATGGGCTCCGTTTATCTGCACCAGACTTGGTTACTGCAGCCTGCCGGCCAGTGGTAACTGTTTCAGGGATGAAGAAGTCTTCGCAAATTTAAGCTGATGATGTATGAAAAGAACATTGATGGAGTGTCCTCAGCTCTTAAAAGAGATATTTGGAAAACCAGCCTCTTTCTCCATGAGGAGTCAGAAATGGGGACTCCCATTTGACTCCCAACGATGGAGTCAGAATTTAAATGCACACTTGTGATTCCAAAGCTAAAAAAGGTACTGAGGGGGACCTTCTTGTGGATCCTGGGATAGGAAGTGGCTGCTCCTGAGTCCCTCCAGTTTTCATGAGTCCCAGATTCCTTACCACGACTTCACTGGGCTTTCTTTAAACTTCATGATACTCACCCGTTTCTTCTACTATTTACACACATTGCACACATTCTATTTTGAATCTCTTGGTTTTCAGTTCTTAAATTTCATCTTTCCCATAGTTAGACCCTTAGAACATGCCAGCCTCAACTCCCAATCAAAGAGCATTTCTAGCACAAAGCTGTGATTTTCATTCATGTGTTGTCTCAAGCTTGAGAGCAGATCTGCCTTTGAAACCTGCCACTGCTGCCGCCACCACCACCAGCACCATCACAGCTGACTACCCATTCTGTGCGGGACTGTGCTAAGCCGGGAATACATTATCTCCATGAGATAGGGTTTTACAGATGAGAAAACAGTAACTTAATGAGACTGGGTAACTGGCCCAAAGCCATGATATATGGTGGAGTCAGAATTCAAATGCACACTGGTGATTTCAGGGCCAGAAACAGTCTTGGTAGGCTATGTGGGGACATTCCAGCTAATTCTGGGATAGGGCAGGGCTACTCCTAGGTATCTTACAGTTGCTCAGTAGAGAGGGAGGTGGTGACTCACTAGCAGATTTGTGAGTTTCTTTAGACTTGGGCTGGTGGTGAAGAAGCTGGGCTGTGAACCCTCAGTTCCTAACTGACCTTCAGCTCTGTCTTCTTGGGAGCCTTCTCCTCCTCAAGAGAGGAGGACCAGGGCACAATACCCCCTCGGGAACTGGCATTTCTTCTTTCTCCTGAAACATCTTCCCTCATTTTAACTCTTTCCCAACCACCCAAGTGCCCTCTGGATATGTCCATTTGTCCCAGAGTCTGGCCTGGCCTGGCAAATAACTTGGAAAACATTTGCACATGGCACTCTCCTCTCCACTCAGGATCGCTCCATTTATTCATTATTTATTCTGCATCCATTAGATGCTGAACACTAGATACTTATTTGTGGAGGTCACAAAATAAGTATAGAATATGACACAAGCCCTGCCCACGAAGAGCACAGCTGCCAGTCCTATATTTACAATATCTCTGGAATTCCACCTTCCCTTCTAATTTGACTGATATTTTTGCTTCTCAGGCTGCAGAGGCCTTCTGTGAATCATGAGAACCAACGTGAGGACTAGGTCAGTAAGCTGAGGTTAAAGACATAGAAAAACGGAAAGAGCCCTAGGGACACTGTTGAGCTGTTAAACTATCTAAACTGCTTGTTTTCAGGCTTTAAGTCATATAAGATAATGTGTCCTTATTGCTCCAGCCGGAAGCATCCTAAATGATACACTCTCTCCAGGTGCCAAGAAAGATGCCAAATAGCGGCCCAAACTGTCTCCTTACAGCTTGGGGTCCAAAACGGGAAAGGACCTTGTCCCTACTGGTCTCCATACAATGAATGCCATGAAAGAACTCTGGCCGATCCTGTTCCCTCCGCTTGCCCACCCCTGGGTCAATCACGTGTCTGGTCAGATGCAGTGCTGTCATCAGCCCAGGATGCTATATCGGGTTATGGGTCTCCCGTGTGGCCACAAAGGAGGGCACTGTGTTTGATTAAAACCACACGTGGTGTGTACAGGCCCCGTGGTGAATACAAGCAGACCACAGCAACACATCCGCTAAGATGGGGTTTAAAAATGAAGTTAAGATTTGCTTCCGAGATCATCTATGAAAGCAGAACAGGTTCCAGGAGCCAGACACAGTAGCGGCTGTACGGCAGAAAGGGTGGTACAGGTGGATTTCATACACTGATACTTAAAAAGGGAGAAAAGGGCAAGAGATCCATTTTAAGGCTGAAGAAGCAGCACAGGTGATCCCATCTTCTCTTCTAGGGCAGAGAAGCGGGCATAGGTGAAACTCAAAACAGAGCATGTAGTAGGACTGGATGTAGCCTTAGGGAACCTAGGCTTGGGTTAAGCTGAAAAAGTATGAATCTATTCAGCATCAGGTTTGGCCACAACTGGTTACAGAATTTGTAAAGCACAGAAGTAAATATGAGAGCTGGAGGAGAGTGAGAGTAGTCAAAGCCAGCCAGGCATGGCGGCTCACATCTGTAATCCTAGCATTCTGGGAGGCCGAGGTGGGCGGATCACTTGAGGTCAGGAGTTTGAATGACAACAAAGGTAGGCAAAACACTGATGTGATCCAGACAGAGATGACCTGTGGCCACACACGCCCTGTTCTGTTTAGATCTGCGCTCTCTCCCCAGCAGGACCCATCGGCTCTAGCGTCTCAGAGCTAGACAGACGACATCCTGGAAAATGCGCCTTGGGGAGGCTTCCTGAGTGACGTGGCTCCTGTCACGGTATCAATGTCATGATGTGTCTTATATCTGCTGCCCCGACCAAGAACCAGGAAACACTATTTCCAATGACTTCTAGAGCAAGTGTGCTCCCCCTGCCACGCCGGACTTGACTATGTGGCTTCTCGATCTGTGTTGGGTTGGAAGGCTTCTGCTTGGTGCCTCTCTTGACATCTATATTGACCTATTGGTTTTGTTTCCCTCAGTTGAGAGTAGAGATACTGGTAGCTACATCTTTCAAATACGGTGTGGCTTCATCTTGGGAACCTAGGGAAGAGTGTGTTCATTCTGTCCTCATAGACTAGAAACATATGCCTGTGAGGTGGATCCAAGGGCAGTGGTCACTCACTAGCAGGTTTGTGAATGTTTCTTTAGACTTGGGCCAGTGGTAGAGCAGCTGGGCCGTGCATCCCTCAGTGCCTATCTGTGGGAGGGTAACATCACACTGGGCAGAAACACACAACCCACACCCTCCAAGGTTATGTCAGAGTGGTAAGGATGACAAATCTGTGTTCTGGAGACTTTACTTCCTGTGCCACTCTCCATTCCAAAAAGTGAAGGTAGGTGTTTTGGCTTTATTAAAGAGTACATTAAAAGGCAGAGGCAGGGCCGGGTGTGGGGGCTCACACCTGTCATCCCAGCACTCTGGAAGGCCAAGGTGGGCGGATCACTTGAGATCAGGAATTCGAGACCAGCCTGGCCAACATGGTGAAACCCTGACTCTACTAAAAATATAAAAATTAGCCAGGTGTGGTAGCATGCGCCTGTAATCCCAGCTACTTAGGAGGCTGAGGTGGGAGGATTGCTTGAACCTGGGTGGCGGAGGTTGCAGTGAGCAGAGATGGCACCATTGCACTCCACCCTGGGCAACAGAGTGAGACTCCATTTCAAAAAAATAAAAATAAAAAATGGCATAGGCAGTTGGGTGGTACTGTAAACCACCTGCTCAACAGGGTGTGTTTGCTTCTGGAAAGTTTTATTATTTGCTTTTCTAAGCTGCTGCTATACAAGTCACTGGAAACCAACTTTTCATTATTTAATGGCATGAGAAAAGGATCACATTAAGTAGTTTTAAAAAGGCTGTAGAGTGGATTGTACACTATGGGCCCAACTAAGTCAAAAGAATAGCTTTAAGTGTATGTATGTGTAAATGTATACACCAGGAAGAGATAAAAATGGTAATGTTGGGTATCTGCATGAAATCATTGTAGGTAGTCACCTTTCTGTGCTTTCCTATGTTTTCTAATTTGTAAAATAACAATGCATAATTTAAATAATTAGAAAACAGTAATGTAAAAGCAAATCTGTTTGTTGACACAGCTCCTATGGTGGCTCAGTGAGTGTCTTCACCAACAGAGCCACCCAGGATCTAGGAGTCAGAAGACTTGGGCTGATTCTCAGCTCAGCCATTTGCCTGACACTCACTAGAAGCTATCTGCCTGCAGAGACTCAAGTTTCTTCACCTGTAAAATTACAGTACTATCTGTTTTGTCTGATTGTTGGGGTTACTGTAAGATTCTAAGTTAGAAAACAACGCTGGGTAGAGTGGCTCACGCCTGTAATCCCAAAACTTTGGAAGGCCTAGGTGGGTGGATCACAAGGTCAGGAGATCGAGACCATCTTGGCTAACGCAGTGAAACCCCGTCTCTAATAAAAATACAAAAAATTAGCTGGGGGTGGCGGCGGGCACCTGTAGTCCCAGCTATTCTGGAGGCTGAGGCAGGAGAATGGTGTGAACCTGGAAGGTGGAGCTTGCAGTGAGCTGAGATGGCACCTCTGCACTCCAGCCTGGGTGAGAGTGCGAGATTCCGTCGGGAAAGGAAAGGGAAGGGGAAGGGGAAGGGGAAGGGGAAGGGGAAGGGGAAGGGGAAGGGGAGGACATAATGTATCAGGAAACCAGATAATGAATGGGTAACATTCAAGTGATAACACATTCTCCTGGCTGCCCACATCTCGGTGGCCATTAGTTTTCAGTCCAATTTTCTAATTCCTCTTCCTCTGCCTGAAAAGGTGAGAGGCTCTTTGAAGTTCAACCCAAGATCACTTCTTCTTCCCAACCTAATCTCTCTTCCTAGATGAGCTCATCCATTCCTACGACTTCAGTTACCACCTGTTTATGGCTCATAAACTGATGTCTCAGCTCAACTTTCAGACCTGTATATCCAACTACTTTCTAAGTATAAAGACTTGACTTTCTCACAGGCACCTTGAATCTAATGCATCCAAAATTAAATGTAAGGCCTTCCCAGATCCCACCACAACAAATTTGACCCTCCTCATGGTTCTTTTCTCAGAGATTGCCACCAGCACCCAACTAGATTACAAATCAGAAACCCAGGGAGCATCCCTACCTCCACTCTTTCCCTCACAACCCATGTCCATCCCATCACCATTTTACATCTCACACATCTCCAAACCCTTTACCTTTTATATTTCCACTGCCATTATTAGAGTCCAAGCCATCATTGTCTCTCACCTGGATTATGGCAATAGGCTCCACACTAGAATTCCTACATCTACTCATTGCTTCTGCCAATCCATTCTCCATTCTGCATCCAGAGAAAGCTTTTCATTTATGTATTTATTTATTTTTATTTTTTAGAGATAGGGTCTCACTATATTGCCCAAGTTAGACTCGAACTCCTGGTCTCAAGTGATCCTTTTGCCTTGGCCTCCCAAAATGTTAGGATTACAGGCGTGAGCCACTGTACCCACCCTTAGAGAAAGCTTTTTTACCTCAACTTTATTGAGGTATAATTTACACGCAATAAAATTCACCTATTTTAAGCGTCCAGGTGAATGAGTTTTGACAAATAACTCCATTCTGGTAACCACGACCCAGTCAAGATAGAGAATATCTGCAGCACCCAGGAAGCTCCCTCATGCCCTCTTATTCAACCTTTCTACCATGCCTGGTTCCAGGCAACTAAGAATCTGATTTTCATCATTATAAATTAGTTTTGCTTGTTCTGGAACGTCATATAAATGGAAACATACAGTAGGCACTATTGTGTCTGGCTTATTTCACTCAATAAAACATGTATGAGATTCACCCATGTCATGGTGTGTATTAGTAGCCTGTTGTTTTCATTGCTGAGTAGCATTCCATGCTATTTCTATAGCCAAGCGTCTTTACCCATTACCCCGCTGATGAGCATTTGGTTTTGTTCTACATTTGGGCTATTTGGTATTATCTTTTCCCCATACTTTTACCAGCCTACTTGGCTCTTGACATTCAAAATGCATCTCTTACAGACATCATGTAAGCAAGTCTTGCTTTTTATTCAGTCTAATAATCTCTTCCTTGGTGGGGGTGGGTGGGATGGAGCAGAACTAATAGGCTTATGAATGAGATAAGTCTAAAAGCATAAAGTATTTGTAGAGGCTTGCCTTCCTTCGTCTTACATAAACTCCAGGTACCTGTTGCTAACCCAGTGGTTCTAAAAGCATGATCTGTGGACCCTTGATGCTTCGCTGAGACCCTTTCAGGGATGTGCGAGGTCAAAACTATTTTCATGATAATACTTGAGTATTCTTTGCCTTTTTCACCATATTGTCATTTGTGCAATGATGCAGGAGCAATAGTGAGTAAAACTGCTGGGGCCTCAGCACACATATCAAAGCAGTGGCACCAAACTGTGCTAGCAGTCATTGTACTTTTCCACACACTCAAAAATTGAAAATAAATTTTAAAAAGAAGCCAGTTACACTTAAGAATGTACTTGACAACAACAGTAAAAATTATTAATTTCATTATATCTCAAATCTCGAGTACCTGACTTCATAACATTCTAAGTGACAAAATGGGACTTCTGATGGTTTTCCAGCAAAAAATGTACATGTGCAGTTGTGTAAGATGCAAGAAGTAGCTTTTTTTTTTTTCCCAGAGAGAATATTTAATCAATTAACTTCCTGATACATATCTATGACTTTCCTCTTCCTATATGTTTTGGCTGACTTCTCTTTGAATGCTTCTTCATCTAAGAATTCTATCATTTCTATGGAAAGAATAAATTCTCTACCATGGTAGATCAAACTCTTTTTTTAAGAGTTCCTATACACCCCACACCCAATGGGGGTACATAAGACCCTTCAATCTTTCTACCATAGGGGTATACAATACCCCTACTGTTAACATCTTATGTTACTCTATGATAGCTGGTCACAATTAATGAACTAATATTGATAAATTATTAACTGAAGTCCATTCTTACTCAGATTTCCTTGGTTTTTCCCAGTGTCCTTTGTATGTCCCAGGATCCCACTGTGACACTGTTCTATTCTCAATCCCACAGTAGCCGCTATCTCGTAACCCTTGAGTGATCCCACCTAGCTCACATTCAGCTTGCTTCTCAACCTTTGACTTACAAGGGACTTATCCATGTACTTGTGGACGCTCTTATACAACTCCCTCCTCTCTGTATCTCACCCCGCACTATCTGTCTGCTTCCGCTGCTCTGAAACCCGATCTCCATATCCTCCACTCAGTGGGACCACTGTGCTCTACATGGACTCCAGCTATCTGTGCCATGGTTGGGAGTAGTTCTAAGACAGAAAGTTGGGTGATCATGGGGTTCACCTCATGAGGTTCCCTCTGTCTGGGATCAGTAGTTTTGTGCGACCTATTGTCCACTGCCTGAAAATATTGTCTCATCTATTTTGTCATGTTGTATAGCAGTTTATGGTGGGAGGGCTGGCCCAGTACCAGTTACTCCATCATAGCCAGAAGCAGAAGTCCAAAGAAAGCTTCAAAAAATGTTTAAGTCTGATCATGTCACTTCTCTGGTTAAAATCTTACCATGGCTCTAAGAATAAAGATCCAAATTTGAAAATGGCCCATGGGGTCTTGTATGATCTGAGCCCCATCTGTGCTCCAGCATCATTCCCCCTCATTCCCCCTCCTCCTCATGTCCTCGTTCCTTCCTTAGCCTCTGGCCTTCCTTCACTCCCTTGCTGTTTTCTCCAATCTCTAGGCTTTTGCACATGAAAACACACCGCCTAACATTTTTCCCATTCTTCTTCACCAACCAGCTACAAGCCACAATAAATAAAACACTGTGAAACTAGCACAGCATTACATGGAACAGAGTCCAAAAACAGACTCATATATGTATATATTTCAACTCAGTGAGAAAGGGAGGAATTATTCACTAAGGACAGTTAGTTCCATTGGCTAGCTATGTTATCCTTAACTTACCCCATATTCAAAAAGAAACTTCAAAGCATTAATAAGCAAAATGTATAAGGAGCTACTCCAAATTGATAAAAAGAAAGCAATCCAATAAAAATGGAAAAAGGAAATGAATAGGCAATTCATGGAAGAACTACAAATAACTGATAAACACAGAAAAAATAAACACAGGAAAAGACATTCAACATTATTAAGAATGAAATATAATAAAATATATATTAAAAATAAAATCTTGACAGTATCCAATGTTAGGGAGAGAAAAAGGCACTCTGCTACACTGTTAGAGTATAAACTAGTACAGCCAATTCATCAATATTTTAAATGTACTCTGACCCAGCTCTCACATTTCCAGGAATCTATCCTACGGAAATAGCGGCATGACCACTGCATTGCCTGTATCAGGAAAAAAACTGGAAAGAACCCAAATGCCCATTAATAAGAATATATAGAAATTATAGGACATCCATACATCAGAACACAATGCATCCATTTAAAAAATGAGATACTTCTAAATTATTTTTAAAGATGTCTACAGTATAATGTTGAAAGTTATGAGTTGAAAAACAAAACAGTACACTACTAGTTATGCATGCGTACATACACACGCACAAGAAAAGAATCTAAAAAGATACACATCAATTCTAAAGGGTAGGATTTGAAGGGGGAACTCAGGAACCCCTTTCTTTTACTTATACACTTCTACAGTATACTATTTGAATCTGTCACAAAGAATGTTTCACTTTTGTAATGTAAAAAACATTCAAGCGTACTTTTTGAAAAAGAGAATAGATTTGCTATTACAATCAACTGCTCAGGGTGAATTACTATAGTTTGAGTTTAACCTGGCAGCAGGAGGCTGTACCGCCACCTCGTGGGGATATACCGCCACAGTAAATTGCTTATCTAAAAATTTCTGAATCTCAGTGCTACTGCCGTTTTGGGTGGGACAATCCTTTTTTGTGGGGGCTGTCCTGTGCGTTGTAGGACGATTAGCAGTATTCCTCGCCTCTATCCTCTAGGTGCCAGTAACACTCCCTCCGCCAATTGTAACAACCAAAACTGTCTCCAGACACTGGCAGTTGTCTCCTAGAGGGGGAAAAATCACCCCTGGTTGACAACCACTAATGTGAAAGAATCAGTCTTGTGAGTGCAAAGTAGAGAAACAAAAGGTGTTCTTTCATTCACTCATAAGAATATCACACCAGGTAAAGTCTTCATGAGATAATTTCCTCGTGTCGGTTAGAATGAGTGTTCTAACCCACAGGTGCACGCACACAGAATTATTTTCATAGCTTGGAGATATTCTGCAGTTTAAATTTAGTAACAAGAAAACCCATTTTCATCCAGTAAATCCCCAATTGCCACAGGGCAGAAGCAACAAGGATGAAAAGCCTATCACATGTGTCCAGACTCCATTCCCAGGCCCAGGGCAGGACTTCAAAGCACTCTGTACCATGGCCTCATCACAGCGCTCCAGTCAGTAACTAACTACTACTTAATGTAAACCAGCTCCCTCCTGTCCCTCATTCAGCCACTAATTTCCTCCACTTCCAAGCGTCTCTATGCCCATTGCTCTCCCAGATGCTCTCTATGGTCTACATGTCACAGAAAGGTCATTTTTTGATGCAGGGCGGGGAGGTCTGTGGAAGCTCAGCTCCGCTATTCACTGCCCTCACCCCAAATAGCATAGGCATATCATTTAACCTTTCCAGATCTCCATCTCCTCACTCGCAAAATAAAAGGCCCATATTAGATATTCAAAGTTCCCTTTTGGTTCTAAAATCTATGAACAGGGATGATAACAAACGATCCACTGTAGGCTTTCTATACAATTGTAAGTATTTTCTCCATTAAGGATTATTCTACATGCAATTAAGTTGGTGTTACTGGGAATCTTTTTAATTTCTAGTGTTGGGGTCCTATAAAAACCGTGATACTGAAGAAGCAAAGAATCCTAAGCCATGGCTTCACTATACAGTTACTGTATTTCCAGGGTTTTGTTTATGTCAGTGTACCTCATCTGATAACAATAATATACAAATGAATATTGTCTAATGTCTTCTCGTTTGCACTATAGTCATATTTATTCCAGGCCTAATATATGAAGCTGATTAAGGTTAAGTGGATTTTTTTTTGGACTTGGATTAATCTGGTGTGCTTCTTAATTCACCGTGTTGCTGTATCCTAACAATCTTCCTACTAGGATAAATTGGCATATCGTCTGATACAGTCAACTTTGGCAAACGAAGCAAAAACATTCAGGGAGAGGAATAAACTAGCACACGAATGAACTGGCTGGGCCTCTAGACTCACTGGAGTCACGCTCTTACACAAGGTTACTTCCGTAGTCAGTGTGCAAGATGCAAATAGGGCAATACCAATATTGTCTTTATAAATCCTTGAATTTGCCCATAAAATACAGCTAGTTTTGTGTATAGCTCTGATAATAACTCATGTATAAATAGATAAATAAATAATATAATTTTATGCAGGTGTGCAAAATATAATTTTATAGTATTCTTTTTTTTTTTTTGAGACGGAGTTTCACTCTGTCGCCCAGGCTGGAGTGCAGTGGCGTGATCTCAGCTCACTGCAAGCTCCGCCTCCTGGTTTCACGCCATTCTCCTGCCTCAGCCTCCCGAGTAGCTAGGACTACAGGCGCCCGCCACCATGCCCGGCTAATTGTTTGTATTTTTAGTAGAGATGGGGTTTCACCGTGTTAGCCAGGATGGTCTCAATCTCCTGACCTTGTGATCCACCCGCCTCGGCCTCCCAAAGTGCTGGGATTACAGGTGTGAGCCACCGCACCCGGCCAACTTTATAGTATTCTTAATTACACTAATTTATCTTTTGGTTTGGGGGGTATATCTTGGTGCATATGGGTGAATTCTTGTTAAGTAAAATGTAAGTAGGAGATGATTTTTCCTGAGATGTTTATCTCAAGCCACTGTATTCTGCATAGATGACTCTTGGCAAAACATACCCAGCAGTCATCAAATATATGATATATATCTAATAGGTCAAAGGTCCTAGAAGAATGACTTTTCATTGAAAAACTCTATTTCATGTGTTTTTTTTTTAACCGTATGTATTATTTTGTGTAAAATCAGCAACAAAAGACCTAAACAAAGATAGGTTTCCCTCATGATGACAATGATGTTAAAATCATGATCCCTGATGATGTTAAAATTGAGAATAAGGCCGGATATTAGTATCAAACCAGAATTGTCATGTTTCATAGGCATATGTGAGTGATATAAATAGTGAGCAGTACTGGTATTCAGAGGAGGAGATTATTTTCAGTGACAGTGGACAAGGAAGAAGTGAGGGTGGAGGTGATACCTTAAGCTGGGTCCTAAAGGAGACTAACTTGCAAACTGAAAAGAGTGATAAAGTGACAACTGGCTCTTAACTTAAAGAAAACCTAACAAGTATTAATGCCTCCTTCAAAAAGACAGAAAGCCCTGCTTTAATCACTAAATATCTCTTCCTGCAATCCTCAAATCAAGCCTGGGGTCACCCTAGTTAGTTTATCACAACAGTGCAAATTATTCAGGATAATTTGCTTGGAGGAATTAATTTAACATGTAAATTAATTTTCCCTTCACTGGACACATATCAGCCAAGCATACAGGCAATTTTAACATATAAATTATAAAATTAGACACTCACGATTTAAAAACTAAAGAATCCAGATTACCTACCAAAAAGAGATCAAAATATCAGAACATGTACTATCTAAAGCTCCAAATCAAAACCCTGCCCCAGACTTTACCATAACCAAACAAACACACAGAGCTTTAGCTTGGTTATAAAAGGAGAGGAATTATATTCTCCATCATGAAGGGTAAGTGTGGTCTACACTACAGCACACAAGAGAGAATCCTGTTATAGAAATATCCAAATGCTGGGCATGGCGGCTCATGCCAGTAATGCCAGCACTTCAGGAGGCCAAGGTGGGCAGACTGCTTGAGCTCAAGAGTTCAAGACCAGTCTGGGCAATATGGCAAATGCCATCTACAAAAAATACAAACAAATCAGTCAGGCGTGGTGACGTCTGCCTGTGGTCCCAGCTACTTAGGAGGCTGAAGTGGGAGGATCAAGGATCCTGGGAGCTCAAGGTTGCAGTGAGCTGTGATGGCGCCACTGCACTCCAGCCCAGGCAATAGAGCAAAACCCTGTTTCAAACAAACAAACAAACAAACAAACAAACAAACAAACAAACAAATCCGAGAGGAGAGTAGAAGCATAGACCACACTACTAACAGTATAGTCAGAGTAAACTGAAACAAAACCAAAAAGGCTCTGTAAGTCCCAGTCCCAGTCGTAACATTTCTAGAACTGTTCTGATTTCAAATATTTTGTCACTATGATGTCCTCGAAATTTTAATATTTCTGGATCCAAATTATATTTAGGCTACAAGAGAATTATACAAATTCACTATAGTACAATCCACGAATTCATGCAATCCACCCATTCTAGGACAGACCTTTAGTTCAAGGACATCTGTATTGAGTTTTTAGTTCTAAAACAAATTACCACAGATGAGGCCTCTGAAGGAACAACAATGATTTCCACCAATCCAAAGCTAACCGGCGCCAGGAACAATGTTTGGAAATGACTTTGTTACCGAAATTGTTAACAAACATTACTTTAAGAAGCCCTATTCTAATGCAGACACTTTTATAGATGATCCTCTCCACCCCCTTTCAATTTCTTAAAATTACTAAGGATTTTGGGCATTTCAAAAATTATTTCCAGATATTACCATTTATTCAGAGTGGTCTGTCTCAATGCTAATTTTCAGAACAAAAATCTTTTCTTCTCTAAATTCAGTTGTGCCTTCTGTAATTCAAGCCCTGTTGAATTTCAAGCTGTACTAACACGGACTTCTTTAAATAGAAGAGAAGGATAGGAAAGCAGGTGAGGAGAGAGTTCAGAATAGCCCTTGTAGTGAGAAAAATAGAAAGCACGGAAATCTCAGGTTGTGGCTAGTACATTGGGAATGATACGGGAAAGTCAAGGGACTCCAATCCTATACAATTGGATTACTCTCAGGTAACTGAAATGCACCTAAAACAGGAAAAGAAAAAAAAAAAAGGCAGGGAAAATAATTCATGGAAACCTAAAAAGTGACTCTAACATCAGTTTAAGCTTAGGAAGATTTGAAAGAAAAAAAAAAAAGTTTGCATGTATGTGTTGAGCCACAGTGTAACCAAAAAATAATGCCTGGCTTTATTAGGTACACATAACATTTCTTAGAGCCATATACAGGAATTTTCATCAGGCAGCCTCAAGTAACTCAATCTGGTGACAGTCTGATACAAATTCATATGACTATTTTTTTCTAAAACGTTTTCTAAAAGTGTTGACTAAATCTTCCCTAACTCTTGTGTTGGGATTGCATAATAGTTACTATGTAAGGCTGTCAGTTTCCAAGATAAATGGTTCTTACTTTCTGAGAAGTGATAGTTATAATTTCAGCCTTAAGGAAGGGGAAAAAAAAGAAACAAAATTCTAAGAAAGGGGAGATGGGAAAAGCAAAATAGATTCCTCATCAACAGAAGACACAATAGGCTGGGCGCAGTGGCTCACGCCTGTAATCCCAGCACTTTGGGAGGCCAAGGCGGACGGATCACGAGGTCAGGAGATTGAGACCATCCTGGCTAACACGGTGAAACCCCGTCTCTACTAAAAATACAAAAAATTAGCCGGGCATGGTGGCGGGCGCCTGCAGTCCCAGCTACTCAGGAGGCTGAGGCAGGAGAATGGCGTGAACCCGGGAAGCGGAGCTTGCAGTGAGCCGAGATTGGGCCCCTGCGCTCCAGCTTGGGTGGCAGAGCGAGACTCCGCCTCAAAAAAAAAAAAAAAAAATTGAGCTTTAGAGTCTATTAGGATATTCCAGATTTCAGTTCAGTATTTCTTCACTTGGATTTGTGATATTCTGATAGCTTTGCAGGAGAAAATAACTAAGGTAGGAGAGGGGGGAATTTTCATCCCTTAAAATATAATAGAAAAGCATCGCCACTGTGACAACCTATGAAAGTATAATTCTTTGGTATTTAACAAAATGAAGAGTCTGAGTGGATTTGCCCAGACATTCAGGTAGATTCTCCACTGTGAAGTCTCTGATGTCTAATGAGGGGGCTGAACTACACCTGAAAGCTCTGCCACATTTATGTGACAGAACTCATACTGGAGAAAAACCCTACAAGTGTAAAGAATGTGGTCAAGCCTTCGGTCAGAGCTCAACTCTTACAAAACATACAAAAGTCCACACTGGAGAGAAACCCTACACCTGTAAAGACTGTGGGAAAGCCTTCAGCCAGAGCTCATCTCTTACCCAGCATCAGAGGGTTCATACTGGAGAGAAACCGTTTGATTGTTAGGAGTGTGGAAAAGCCTTCAGTAGAACTGCCCATCTTACCCAATATCAGAGGATCCACACTGGAGAGAAGCCCTGTGTATATATAAACACATATGTACATATACATATGTATATACATACATACATATATATTATGTTTATAATAGAATATAAATTATAAAATTATATAATTGTATCTTCTGTTGATGAGGAATCTATTTTGCTTTTTCCATCTCCCCTTTCTTAGAATTTTCTTTTTTCCCCCCTTCCTTAAGGCTGAAATTATAACTATAGTTTTAGTATATATACACATATATATTTGCATATATACTATAAAATATATGTACTATATACTATATAGATATATTTGTTTGTTTATTTATTTTTTTGCAGATACTTGAATGTTTGTGTTCATTAGGGTTCCAGGCTCTCTTGTAACTCTTTTTGTGCTCTTTGGGTGATATTATCCACTCCCATGGCTTCAATTACCATCCATTCTCAGGCAACTCCCAACTCTGTATCACCAGTTAAGATCTCTTTCCTTTACTAAGATACATTTGGCATGTCCTCCTCATATTCATCTAGCCTCCAGACATCACCACTTAGAGCAAGTTTTCTCAACTGCAGCACTATTGACATTTTAGACGGACATGTCTTTGTGTGGGGCCCTGTCCTGTGCATTGTAGGATGTTTAGCAGCATCCCTGGACTCTACCCATGAGATGCCCATAGCACACTTCAGACACGGCCAAATGTCCCCTGGGGGGCAAACTTGTCCCTGGTTAAGAACCACTGGTTTAGACTTATTACAGACACTTCAAACAACTTAAGATACACTGAACTCATCTTCCACCTGCTAAACTTGCTACTTCTCCTGTGTTCTCCATCTCAGGGAAGAGAACTTCCATTCACTTACACATCCAAACCAGAAACCTGAGAATTTTCTTTGTCTGTTACTCCCTCACCTCTCAAATCTATACAACAAATTATGTCAATTTTATAACCTTAAAATTATTCAAATTATTTCCTTCTCTTAGTATTTCTTAGACAGCAGAAAACTAGGTAGGATGAAGACATAGTAAATGAAGAAGTGATTCCAGTTACTAAAGAGGAAAGGGGAATAGCCTCATAAAATGCCTCAGGATGAGGCACAAAGGTGATCTCCGGATTATGTGTTGGTGTTATAACTTTAAGGAGGAAGTATCTCTTCCTTGAGTCTGGGAAGAAATAGAGGGGTAAGCTATTACGATTCTGATGTGGTCAAGTGAAGATGAGACTGCAGGGGGATTCAACATCTTCTACAGGCCTGGAGGATTTGGGAAGAACCCCTAACTCTTATTTCTAAAGATGCAATCTGCCTTGTTCTCACTTGCCTGTACAGCTGCTTCTTGGCACCTCTCCCTCCTGCATGTGCGTTCGTGGGTTTACCACTTCTTCCAACTGGGAGATGATAGCAGGTTTGGAAAATGGACATCCTACTAAGAGACACAAACAGAATGTAATTTTAAGTTCAAAAGAGAAAGGACCACCCTATTCTCAGTCCCACTCTGTTGCATTTTAGAGAGGAGAAAATGAAATAACTAATTGTCAAAAGCAATTAAATAATTTCTACCCAAGTAGGGTGAGAAACAGTTTAAGGATCTGATCTGGATTCTGTGGGGGAAAATAACCAAAGCCTCATTTGTTATCATCCCCTAATAGAAGCAAGGGAATCTTTAGAAGGCAAAGGTATCCTGAAAGGTCAATCTGGGGTGGAAGAACCCAAGCTTACCCAAGGAGACCAGGTTCCTACAGTTCTCCAGCATTATATCTCTGTACAAGACTCTCTGAGCAGGCTCCAGTTCTCTCCATTCTTCCTCAGTGAAATTCACAGCCACATCCTTGAATGACACAAAGCCCTGAAACACCTGCATGAGGTTCTGAAGAAAAAGTTAAATGAGGGATAATTAGGGAAGACTAATGGGATGGAGAGGAAATAGATTAAACTATGTTCACAGTGTCAAAGACAAGATTTTATTGACTCGTATATTAAAGAATCTTAAAATCTTAAAATGCGTATACCCCTTTGACATAATTTGATAGTTTTATTTTACAGTAATTTTATACATAGAACTCAATTACAAGAAAACTATTGGCGGGGTGCGGTGGCTCATGCCTGTAATTCCAGCACTTTGGGAAGCCAAGGCGGGCAAATCACAAGGTCAGGAGATCAAGACCATCCTGGCTAACACAGTGAAACCCCATCTTTACTAAAAATAACAAAAAAATTAGCCAGGCGTGGTGGTGGGCACCTATAGTCCCAGCTACTCGGGAGGCTGAGGCAGGAGAAGGGCGTGAACCCGGAAGGTGGAGCTTGCAGTGAGCTGAGATCGCGCCACTGCACTCCAGCCTGGGCGACAGAGCGAGACTCTGTCTCAAAAAAAAAAAATAGAAATAGGCCAAACTTGAGAATCATATCTAGGAAAGAACTTTGAGTATAAGAAGCCTTTAATTTTTTGTGGAACAACATCTCCGTGATTTCAATGTACTGAATTTTTTCCTGTGCCAGAGGAATCAGTATCTTGCTTTGATTCTAAGTCATTTATATCACTAACTTTCTACAAACCCTTCAAGATTCTACTCAGCCTTCAGGGCCCACATCAAATCTTACTACTTTCATTAGCCTAGGAGCTGCTTAAAAGAACTTTATTTTTTTATTTTTTTGAGACGGAGTCTCGCTCTGTCGCCCAGGCTGGAGTGCAGTAGCCGGATCTCAGCTCACTGCAAGCTCCACCTCCCGGGTTTTACGCCATTCTCCTGCCTCAGCCTCCGGAGTAGCTGGAACTACAGGCGTCCGCCACCTCGCCCGGCTAGTTTTTTGTATTTTTTTAGTAGAGACGGGGTTTCACTGTGTTAGCCAGGATGGTCTCGATCTCCTGACCTCGTGATCCGCCCGTCTCGGCCTCCCAAAGTGCTGGGATTAAAGGCTTGAGCCACCGCGCCCAGCCTTAAAAGAACTTTAAAATGCTAGTTGAATGAATAAAACCTTCCTAAATCTCTCTCAGCCAGACACATTTGCTCCTGCTCCTCCAACTCTAAAAAGCATTTTCCCTAAGACACTTTATTATTGAGTAGGCCCTTAATAATAAGGGCCCTTAATAATAAGGTCCTTAAGAATAATAAATCTGCTGGTTTGTGCCACATAGATTTGTGTACATCTTTTCTCCCCAAAATATTCTAAACAGATGGAAGAAAGAAATGCCTCACGTGCCTTCGCATATCTACGCCAAATGTCTCAAGTGAACAAAAAAAAGCTTGATTCTCACCCAACCATGTTCTAGGAGTCATGCTCCTCAATTATCTGCTAAAGAGGCCTCATTCCCACCCCGCCGCCCCCATCCTTTCTCTACACTGCCAACTGATGGGCAAGGCTACCAAGCCGCCTGACCTTCACTGCTGCTGCCATACAACTGAGGAACACTCGAACGCCATCTCGTTGGCAGTCCATCCCACCCACTGGATCCTTTCCTTTCAAACTGCTGTGGCTAATGCGGTTGACAAGCTTCATGCTAAGAGTAAGAAATTTGCTTCAGGAATTAAAATAAGATTTCCAAGAAGAGAGGAAAATCCCCAATTCAATTACAATAAGATTTCCGAGAAGAGAGGAAAATCCCCAACTCAATTAAAATAAGATTTCCGAGAAGAGAGGAAAATCCCCAACTCACCTGGGACTCTGCTGTCCGGCAAAGAGCAGCCATATTTTCCTTCTCAAGACACCTCTTTTGGGAAACGGCAGGGTCCTCAGAAGGCAGAACTGGGAGGAAATCGACATAAAGGAATCTGGTTTATCTTCACATATCTCAAACCTGTGAGTTTAGAAACAGCCACTTATGACAAAATGTGCCTCTGACCTTGGCTGTCCATAGCTTGAAGGATTTTACAGACATCTATATAATGAGACTTCAAAGATAATCTCAGAGGATAGAAGGAACGTAAACTTAGGGAAAGGTACGACCATTAACTGGGTTCAGGATCTGCGTGAGCCACTGCTCTGAAAATGAGGTTCCTTGGGACCAAAAAACCCTAAAACAAGAAGTGTAATGTTACAGTTGGAGAGGTGCTTAAAGACCTCCAGGCTCAACTCCTTTATTCTCAAATGGAGAAAGTGACCAATTTTATAGAACAAGAAAAAGGGAATCACAGCAGCAAAAGGCAGCAGTGCCCACCCCAGCAGTCATGGTCACAGACACCTTCAGCCACCCCATCGTGAGTATTCCAGGCCCACGGTGAGTCTGTGGCCATCTTAGGTCTGTTCCACCACACACGCTCCACTAAATTGCATGTGTCATATCATTCACCCCTGCGTCCTAAACACCAAGCACAGTGTACTTGGCAGACAGTAGTCCCTAAGTATTGTGAACGAATTAATGAATGAGCCCCAAATTCCCTCGGTCTGATTCTATGCCCAACAAGCAACCTTCCGCTCAGAATTTACTTCTCCATTTTGATTTTTTGCCTGTAGGGAGAAAACTGCTGATCATATTACCTTTGAGCACTTCTTTGAGCTTATCTCTAGGTAGTAGGGTTACATGCTATTTATCTTATTCTACATATCAATCTATATTTTCCTAATATTTTACAGTTTATTATTTCTTTGATCCTCTCTCCACCCACCTCCAAAAAGCAGTACTTAAAGCTCCTTGTGGATGTGTTTGGGGGAAGAAGTAGTTCTTTCTAGGCCTCAGTTATTATCAAGTACAGGGTTTCACAATTTTGTAGAATTCATGCCTCCTGTAATCCTTTGTCATTGGAACTCTGGCTCCGGAGTCTGCCTGCCTGCTGCCTTTACATCCTGGTTCTGTATAACCATAGCCAAGTTTCTTCTGGGCTTCCGTTTCCTAATTTTAAAAAAGAGAATAATGGCCAGGCACAGGGGCTCATGCCTGTAATTCCAGCACTTTGGGAGGCCAAGACGGGCAGATCACAAGGTCAGGAGATCAACACCATCCTGGCTAACACGGTGAAACCCCGTCTCTACTAAAAATACAAAAAAAATTAGCCAGGCATGGTGGCGGGCGCCTGTAGTCCCAGCTACTCAGGAGGCTGAGGTAGGAGAATGGCGTGAACCTTGGAGGCGGAGGTTGCATTGAGCCAAGATTGCACCACCCTGGGCAACGGAGTGAGACACAGTCTCAAAAAATATAATAATAATGGTACCTACCCTGCTACAATGTGCGTTAATGCACATAAATGGCCCAAACCAGTACCTGGTACAGAATAAGCACTCAGGAAAGGTCATTTAATCATCAGTTAATTATTACTCTCAATATTTTCTGCATATCAACATTAACCAAGACTTTATGGCACTTTCTTTCTATACTTTGTTTTACAAGGAAAAAAGGTACAATCGATATGTTTGGTCCTACTCCCAAATCCAACTTCCCCACAAGATGCCTGTGCCCTCCCTGTACTGGACACTGGCAATCAGTGGGAGCTAAGGTAGAGTTAGGAACTCCTAAGTTCCAGGACTTCCAGAAATCAGAGGGCCTGAGGGCAGGATATTGTAGGAGAGCCAAACAGACTAGAGATAGACTATGGAAGTCCCTTCTAATCTGGGACATCCCTTTGTATCTCCTTAAGAGAAAGCACTTTTTGAGAGCAAACCGAAAGAGAGCCAAGGAGCAGTCCCTAATTCTGCCAGAAATGAGCAGCAGGGCCATGGACCCTGGGGACGCAGGCCCCAGCTCTACCCCTGAGCTCATAGAAGGTTCAAGTGACTAAGGCTCTCCCATGTGCTGTAATGCCAAATCAAGTCATCAGCCTCTCCATACCTATTTCTTTCTCCTCTTCCAAGGAGTCTGACTTATCCCCCCTCATCCTTCAGAGAGGCAGGTGGCATAATGGAAAGAGTATGGAAGTAAGGTATCTTGTTTTTTCAGAGTTTCAAATTAAAAGGGAATATTAGTAAAATCACTACCATTCTTCGCACACTCACCATGCACCAGGTGCTTTCCATAAATCACTATTTACAGATGAAGAAACTGTTAACTTGCCCAAGGTCTCTGTGCTGCCCACATACATTTTATAAGGTTTCTGTAAAGAAAAACTAAAATGAGGTTGTGTGTGCACACTGTAGATTCTCGGCTAATGGCAAGACCCTTTATTTCTATTTCTTACCTCTGTTCTGGAGTTTGCAGGTCCAGTCCTCCATAATCATAGCCTTTGCTACACTATTTGGGTGTAGCAACCTTTCCGTTCTCCACATATCTTCCTGGGAATTGCCAGCATTCTCCCAGAAACTCTGGCAAGAGATTCTGGATTGAAGTTTTTTCCTTTTTCATTGTATTTCTTTTTTCATTCTCTGAGACTCTATTCAGAACACAGAGTCTGAAGCAGTATCTTTTGAGCCAAAGCTAAACTCAAGAACTTCAGCAGCCATTTAATCTTCAGGAAGCCCTAAACACAGGCAAGTCTCAGTACCTTTATACCACCAGGGCCCTGCAGAGTCAGACGCTGGGAACATAGACAGCTAGTTACAGACAGCAGTAAAGATACTGTGCCTGCTGAATACAAAAGTGCAGGGTGGTGGAAAGTGCCCTGCTGGGAGTGCCTGGATTCTAATTTCCACTATGTGCTAGTTGGCTGGGTGCCCTACAAGTTACTTTTCCTTCTTGGGTGTTTCCTTCTTATGAACAAATGGGGAGATGGATGCCTACTATTAATAAAAGCGACAACTGATTGATCCCTTACTTGGTGTCTGGCCCTGTGTCAACTGTTGCATGTCAAAATTTCATTTAATCCTCACAACCACCACTTAAAAGTAGGTAAAACAAACCTCAAATTACAGGTAAAGAACACAAGACACAGAGAGTAACCTGCTTACACTCACATCAGAGCATTTTCTCTGAAAATCTAGATAAACGAATCTCTGATATCCATCTCCTCCCACGTTCACACTGTCAGTCTATAAAACGGTTCCACCACACTGCAGGCTGCAGAGACATAAGAGACGCATTGGTGCCTAACCTGTTCCGGGCACGGGAGCCTTGGACACGACCTGCCTCACCTTCCAGCCAAGTGCTCCAAGTTATGCGGGCCCTCATCCTGTTTCCGAGCAAACAACCCGGAGGTGTCTCAGATAGGAAACACACATACACCCCACTCCCCCACACACAAAACCCAAAGACACGCTCCAGGGGCAGAGGGGGCGCGTCAAGGTGGCCGAGTCCTAGCTCCAAGTAGAAGGAATCAGTCAGATCAGCGGGCCCAGGGAGAGGTCCAAAGGGGAGCAGCTGGGACCCAAGGCTGACAATCCACTGCTGAACACACACACCCTGTCCAGCGTCTGCTCCTCCTCGGTCCAGACACGGGGAGGGACTCTGCTAGGGAGGACAGGGAGGACAGACACTCGCCACGCGAACAACCCCTCCAGACAAAGGGGCCGGAAGCGGAAGTGCGCGCCGAGACTCCTGGGAAATGTAGTCCGGAGCGGCCCGGGCGACAGAGCGAGATTCCCTCTCAAAAAAAAAAAAAAAAAAACTAAACAATGTTAAAAGTGAAGTTATAGAGCAGAATTTTTTTTTTCTTTGAGACGAGTTCTAGCACTGTCGCCAGACTGGAGTGCAGTGGCGCGATCTCGGCTCACTGCAACCTCCGCCTCCCGGGTTCAAGCGATTCTCCTCCTCAGACTCCCGAGTAGCTGGGATTACAGGCGCCCGCCACCATGCCCAGCTAATTTTTTTTTTTTGTATTTTTAGTAGCGATGGGGTTTCACCATATTGGCCAGGCTGGTCTCGAACTCCTGACCTCAGGTGATCCACTCATCTTGGCCTCCCAAAGTGCTGGGATTACAGGTGCCAGCCACCATGCCCGGCCCAGAAATTGTTTCTTATGCTTGGTCTAGTCTGTTTTTAAGAGTCTTGATTGCATTTTTCATTTAATTCATTGAATTCTCCAGTTCCAGATTTTCTGCATGGTTCTTTTTTATATCTCTGTTTAATTTCTCATTCAAATTATGAGTTTTCTTGATTTAATTGAATTGTGTAACTGTATGCTCTTGAATTCCACTGTTTCCTTAAGATTATTATTTTAAATTCTTTTTCTGGGCTGGGCGCGGTGGCTCAAGCCTGTAATCCCAGCACTTTGGGAGGCCGAGATGGGCGGATCACGAGTTCAGGAGATCGAGACCATCCTGGCTGACACGGTGAAACCCCGTCTCTACTAAAATACAAAAAAAAAATTAGCCGGTCGAGGTGGCGGCCGCCTGTACTCCCAGCTACTCGGGAGGCTGAGGCAGGAGAATGGCGTGAACCCGGGAGGCGGGGCTTGCAGTGAACTGAGATCCGGCCACTGCACTCCAGCCTGGGCAACAGAGCCAGACTCCGTCTCAAAAAAAAAAAAAAAGTCTTTTTCTGGAACTTTGTATATTTTCTTTCTTTCTTTCTTTCTTCTTTTTTTTTTTTTTTTTTTTGGCAGAGTCTCACTCAAACGCCCAGACTGGAGTGCAGTGGCATGATCTCAGCTCACTGCAAGCTCCGCCTACCATTCTGCTGCCTCAGCCCCCTGAGTAGCTGGGACTACAGGCGCCCGCCACCACGCCCGGCTAATTTTTTTGTATTTTTAGTAGAGACGGGATTTCACGTGTTAGCCAGGATGGTCTCAGTCTCCTGACCTCGTGATCCGCCCGCCTCAGCCTTCTAAAGCGCTGGGATTATAGGCGTGAGCTGCCGCGCCCGGCAGGAACTTTGTATATTTTCTTATGGTTGAACTTTGTATATTTTCTTATGATTGGTGTCTGTTACTGGAAATTATTGTGTTCTTTTGGAGGTGTCCTGCTCCTTGCTTTTTCATGTTTCATGTGTTTCTACATTTTTCTTTCTTTCTTTCCTTCCTTCCTTCCTTCCTCCTTTCCTTTCCTTTCCTTTCCTTTCCTTTCCTTTCCTTTCCTTTCCTTTCCTTTCCTTTCCTTCCTTTTTCTTTCTTTCTTTCTTTCTTTTTTTTTTGACAGAGTCTTGCTCTGTCGGCTAGAGTGCAGTGGTGAGATCTTGGTTCATGGCAACCTCTGCCTCCCACGTTCAAGGGATTCTCCTGCCACAGCCTCCCGAATAGCTGAGATTACAGGCATGTGCTGCCATGCCAGGCTAATTTTGGTATTTTTAGTAGAGACGGGGTTTCACCATTTTGGCCAGGCTGGTCTGGAACTCCTGAATGAGCTCAAGCGATCTGCCCACCTCAGCCTCCCAAAGTGCTGGATTACAGGCATGAGCCACCACACCCAGCTCTACATTGATTTATACACATAGGATGAAACAATCACCGTTCCAATTTCATGGAGCAGCTTCTGCAGGGAAAGATTTATTCGTATGGGTCTTGGGGTGTTTCTTCAATGGAATGTGTTAGCTTTCGTTCTAGGTGGATGCAGTAGTGCATTCTCTACATAGTTTCTTCAGCTGTAATACATGCTAATGACAGGCTGGGTGTGGTGACTCACTCCTGTAATCCCAGTCCTTTGGGAGGCTGAGACAGGTGGATCAAGAGGTCAGAAGTTCAAGAGCAGCCTGGCCAAGATGGTGAAACGCCGTCTCCACTAAAAACACAAAAATTAGCCAGGCGTGGTGGCAGGCACCTGTAATCCCAGCTACTTGGGAGGCTGAGGCAGGAAAATTGCTTGAACCCAGGAGGCGGAGATTGCAGTGAGCCGAGATCACGCCACTGCACTCCAGCCTGGGTGACAGAGAAAGACTCGGTCTTAAAAATAAATAAATAAACAAATAAATAAATAAATAAACAAACAAACAAACAAGCATGCTGGTGACATTTGTGAATGTCTCAGCGGCCTAGGCTAAGAGGTGGTGGTGGTGGTCATGTGGCTTTTGCACAGGGCTGTTTCTCAAGTCAGGGGCTCACTTGTGCACATGGTGGGTCAACCAACTTGGAGTCTGGCTCACTGGGGTTGGGGCTATGGGACTGTTAACTCTGGGTGGGGATACGAATGCATTGTTGCTTGGCCAGCCTAGAGGGTGCCTGCCAGTGGTGGCCTGTGGCTCTGTTTCTCAGACCCTGGACACAGGAGCACAGCTGCTTGGCTGTCCTGGGAGCATGTCTTCTAGGCGAAACCTGTGGGGCTGTTACTTAGGCTTGCAACAAAGGCACAAAGCTGCTTGGCTGGCCGGGAGATGTGTGTCCTGGAGTGGCCCATGAGACTATTTCTCAGGTCTGGGATGTCGGCACACTGCTTAGCTGACCTGGTGGGGTGTCTGCCTGGGGCAGCCTGTGAAGCTGTTTCTCAGGCCCTGAACACGGACACATGGCTTCTCGGCTGGCCTGCGTGCATGTCTGCTAAGCATGGCCCACAGGGTTTTTTCTCAAGTTCAGGATGTGGACTCCAGGCTTCTTGGTTGGCCTGGGGCGGCCTGAAAGACTTTTTCAGGCTGGAAATGTGCGGGTACAGTTACTGGATCAGCCTTAGGGCGTGCCTTCCAGGGGCACCCTGTGGGATTGTTTCTCAGGCCTGGGATGTGGTTGGACAGCTGGTCAGCCAGCCCGAAGGGCATGTCTGCCAGGAGTGAGCCACGATGCTGCATCATAGGCCCTGATCGGGGTGTTGGGCCTTTGGGCAGGACAGAGGCACGTCAACAATGGGAGTGGGTACCACAGGGCTGTTTCTCAGGCCGTGGGCACAGGAGTATAGCCATTCTGCTGACAGGGCAGCATGTCAGCTGCTCGGTGGCACAGGGCCCTCTCCTGCTTTGTGGATGGTGGTCAGCAGTTTGGCCGGCTCAAGACATATTTGCCCTGGGCAGGATTGCCAAGTGGTTCCTCTGTCTCGAAGTGCAGACAGTTGGGGTTGTCTTCTCTGTTATGCAGGACCAGAATCACAATTGATCCTAGGCCCAATCTATGCATAGTTGGGATTATGGAGTTTAGCCACCCTTGTGAGATTTGTAGAAAGAAGATGGAGCCCTGATGCTGCAGAGGTGCAGTGGCTATTGACCCCATAGAATGGTGCACTCCAGAGGTGGCTCTGGTCTCAAGATGGCACGGTGCTGCTGCTGCCACAGCTTGGCTCACAGCGGGTGAGTGGAGGTTGGGAGCACACCCTTTGTGTTCCTAATCCAGAGCAGTGCGGTAGCAAGAACTTCAGACAGCTCTCTAAATTAGGCTCAGGGCTTTCAAGGACTGTGGGATTCTCCTGTAGTAAGGACTGTGGGTAAGGCTATGGGGGCTGGTGGAGTTGTTCGGCTTACCTTTTTCCTGTAAAGGGAAGTCCCTCCTGTCTCCAGGCTGATTGAAGCTGGGTGGGGGAGATAGGGCTGCAGAGGCTGGGTAACTCCACACTGCTCTCCTGGATTTCCAATCACCTCAGCTGCCTCTCCACTCCCCCCTACTGCACTCCAGTGCTTTCCCTTCAACATTTCAGTAAAATGGTAGCTGTTTTACCTGTTTATTCATTGCTTTGGTCCTTCCTGGGTAGGAGGAGCAGGGGCAAGATCCATACATCTCTGGTCAGCCATCTTGCTCTATTTCCAGCTCTCTGTTATAAACTTTTCTTAATCAAAATTAAGAAACTAACTTTTAACCTAATTATTAATAGATATTGAACATTATCAATGATTTCTATTGAGTTAGTTATTTGGTTTTACTTTTCCTTTAGAATCCATTCATGTAGAAAATTTCATAGCTAGATTTTCTGATGTTAAAATCAACTTAATCATGATATAGGTTAAATTCAGTTAGCTGGCTGGGTGCAGTGGCTCACGCCTATAATCCCAGCACTTTGGGAGGCTGAGACGGGTGGATCACTTAAGGTCCGGAGTTCAAGATGAGCCTGAATAATATGGTAAACCCCGTCTCTACTAAAAATAAAAATACAAATAATATGGTAAAACCCCGTCTCTACTAAAAATACAAAAATTAGCCGGAAATAGTGGCCGGGAATAGTCCCAGCTGCCGAAAGGCTGAGACAGGAGAATTGCTTGAACCCGGGAGGCAGAGGTTGCAGTGAGTCGAGATCGTGCCATTGCACTCTAGCCTGAGTGACTCAGTGAGACTCCATCTCAAAAAAAAAAAAAAAAAAAAAAAAAATTCAATTGGCTGGCCGGGCAAGGTGGCTCACAACTGTAATCCCAGCACTTTGGGAGGCCAAGGCAGGTGGATCACAAGGTCAGGAGATGAAGACCATCCTGGCTAACACAGTGAAACCCCGTCTCTACTAAAAATACAAAAAAAAAAAAAAAAAATTATCCAGGCATGATGACGGGTGCCTGTAGTCCCAGCTACTCGGGAGGCTGAAGCAGGAGAATGGCATGAACCTGGGAGGCAGAGCTTGCAGTGAGCGGAGATTGAGCCACTGCTCTCCATCCTGGGCGACAGTACAAGACTCCGTCTCAAAAAAAAAAGAAAAAGAAAAAAAAATGAAAAATTCAGTTGGCTAATATTTTATTTAGGTTTTGTACTTACGTCCATAAGTAAAATTGGCTTATAATTTTCATTTTTATTCCTTGTATTATCCTTATCCATTTTAAGAACCAAGTTTATATTAAATTACTAAAATAAATCTGGCAGCTTTATCTCTTTTCATTCTTCTGAGTTGTTTTAGAACACCTTTTATATAAGACAGAGAAGATTGGTACATTGAAAGTTTGGTAGAATTTGGAGTGTGGCCCCACATTTTAATTTCTTTTGTGGTAATTGATCTATTGAAGTTTCCAATTTCATTTTGTACCTTTTTATTTATTTCATATTTTCCTAAATTTATCTACTTCATCTGTGCTTTCGAATGTATTGGTGGTTAATAATGTACGATGTACCTCTCTATTTATTCAATCTGCAGTTGTATAACTTCGTCTGCTCTCTTAAATTCATCATTCTCATTTGAAGTTTGTGTATCTTATTAATCTGTTCATTAAACCAGCTTTTGGTCTTTGTTTGTTTGTTTTAAGACGGAGTCTCGCTCTGTCGTCCAGGCTGGAGTGCAGTGGCATGATCTCAGCTCACTGCAACCTCTGCCTCCCGGGTCCAAGCGATTCTCCTGCCTCAGCCTCCTGTGTAGCTGGGATTACAGGTGTGTGCCACCACGCCCAGCTAATTTTTGTATTTTTAGTAGAGATGGGATTTCACCATGTTGATCAAGCTGGTCTTGAAGTCCTGACCTCAGGTGATCCACCCACCTCAGCCTCCCAAAGTGCTGGGATTACAGGTGTGAGCCACCACGCCCAGCCCAGCTTTTGGTTTCAATAATCTTTTTATTGGTTTTTGTGTACACGACTTCCTTGATTTTTTTTTTTTTTTGAGACAGAGTCTCTCTCTGTCCCCCAAGCTGCAGTGCAGTGGCACAATCTCAGCTCACTGCAAACTCCGCCTCACGGGTTCACACCATTCTCCTGCCTCAGCCTCCTGAGTAGCTGGGACTACAGGCGCCCACCACCTCGCCCAGCCAATTTTTTGTATTTTTAGTAGAGATGGGGTTTCACTGTGTTAGCCACGATGGTCTCAATCTCCTGATCTTGTGATCCGCCTGCCTCGGCCTCCCAAAGTGCTGGGATTACAGGCGTGAGCCACAGCGCCTGGCCAGGACTTCCTTGATTTTTGAGCATTTATTATTTCTGTGTTTAGTATTCCTTTGGCTTAACCTGCTCCTTGAATAAACTTCTTAGCTCACTTGTTTCCAATTTTTCTTAAATGTATTTAAATTATACATATTTTCTAAACACTCTTCTAGATGTACTCTAAAATTTTAGTATAACTTGTGATTCAGGTTTAAGTATTTTGTAATTTCTTACACTATTATCTCGTTAACCCCAAATTTACTTAGTATTGTGGGGTTTTCTTTATTTTTGTTTTTAATATTCAGAAAACATTTTTAGCTCTCTTTTCTTTTTTATTTCTAATTTTATTGCATTATCTCAAATAGCAATAGATCTGTGCTGTCCAAAATGGCAGCCAATATAGCCATATGGGCGTACCAAGCACTTGAAGTTTGCCTAGTCTGAATTGAGAAGCGTTGTAAGTGTAAAATACCTCCAAATTATGAAGACAGTGCAAACAATATAAAGTATCTTATTGATAAGTTTGATATTGATTACAAGCTAAAATAAAATATATTGGATATGTTGGGTTAAATAAATATGTTTATGTAATTAATTTCACCTCTTTTAAAAAGTTTTTAAAATAGAGCAACTAAAAATTAAAATTACATATGTAGCTGGATATGTTGGGTTAAATAAATATGTTTATGTAATTAATTTCACCTCTTTTAAAAAGTTTTTAAAATAGAGCAACTAAAAATTAAAATTACATATGTAGCTGACATTATATTTCTCTCTATATATAGTGGTATTGATGTATATGGATTATTTTAAATTCACTAAAGAATCATCTGTGTTTTAGCATAAGGTCAACTTTACTGAATAATGCATGTGTGCTAGAAAAGAATGTATATTCTCTGTTTGTCACATATGAAGTTGCATATAGATCTATTACCTTGAGATTCATAATCCTGTTACTGAAACTCCTAAAGCTCTCCTTCCTTTTGTCTACTTGATATATTAGTTTTTCAGAGGATTATGAAAAATTTTCCTACTACAATTACTGATTTTTCTTTCAGTCATTATACCTTCTTGATCTCACATTCCTTTTATAAGTTTATAAAGTGTCCAGACAAGGTGTTGTAGATTTATTTTTCCTCGTTCCTTCCTGCTGACTACTATGAACACTAGAAATAACAAACAAGAACTCTGACAGGTAGAAAAAGGAAATTGGACTGGGTAGAGAGGGACCGCAGGACTGGAGGAACATCATGTTAGTAGGGCATCTTATAACCCCGAGCCTAACAATAGAAGATGGCCCATGTAGGCTTATTCCTCCCCCTGTGGAACAAGGGCCCCACTAACAACACCAGGTAAGCCTGGAGGGATTGATTGGAAATCCCACTAACCATAAGCAGCCAGAGGGGATCCCATCAGGCCTGAGACTCTCCTCTCCCATCTAGAGCAACAGGTGGATGGGCAGTACCATCACATGGGACCTGCCACAGCAATCACTAGCCCAATCAGACCTAGGAATTCCCATTCTCCCACCCCAAACACACACACACACACACACACACACACACACACCCCTAGAAACACCAGGTGGTTGGTTAGTACAGGCAGCTGGAAATCCCATCATTTAGAGAGAGAGGGCTCCACACAGGAAGCACTCTGCTTCCATATGGACTGGAGAATCCCTTCCCCCACCTTGGCCTAGACTGGGCAAGCTCTTTCCACTCATTCAGGCAACACCAGCAGGGATCAGTAGATAACCCAGAGCGGATCAAAATATTTAGTGAAGACTAAATAGTCACTGGAAGCACAGCCCACCACAAAAAGTAGACCAAGGCCTATATACTATATACTAAACCTAAATAAGTCTTCTAAAAAGTGAAAGATTGAAATAGAACCCAAAGTCTCTTAATATCCAGAAATCTATCCAAAATCACCCATCATACCAAGAAATAGGAAGATCACAACTTGAAAGGCAAAAGACAACTAATCCTTATATTGGGAAGAATCAGATTCTGGAATCATGTTATCAGGATTTAAAGCAGCCATCATAATAAAGTTTCAATAAGAAATTACAAATTGTCTTAGAACAGATGAAAAGATAAAAAATCGTAGCAAATAAATATGTTATAAAAAAGAATCAAAAGAAAATTATGAAATTAAAAATATACAACTACTAAAATATGTAAAACTCACTGGATGGGCTTGATAGTAGAATGGAGATGACAAATAATAGAACCGGGGAACTTGAGGAGAGATCACTGTAATTTACCCGATCTGAACAACAAAAAGAAAATGGACTAAAAATAAATGAACACAGCCTCATGGACCTTTCTTTGGGACAATGACAAAAGATTCAGCAGTCTTAACATCAGAGTCCCAGGAGAGAAAAAAATAGTAGGACTGAGAGTATTTAAAGAAATAGTAGAAAATAATTTCCCAAATTTGGTTTATGTTCCAAATTATGAAAGACATATACTTACAGATTCAAGAAGCTGAACAAACCCCAAATAAAGTCAAAGAAATTCCTGCCAAGATACATCATAATTAAAATGCTGTAAACTAAAGATAAGAAAATTATTAACAGCAGTGGAGAGAAATGTTTCCATTACATCCAGGGGAACACCAATTTGATGACACGAGGTTTCATGTTTGAAATCATGAAGGCCAGAAACAAATAGCGTATTTTTCAAGTGCTGCCAACTTAAAGAAAAAAATAAAAGGAACTGTAAACTGTGAATTGTATCCAGTGAAATTACCCTTCAGGAATGAAGAGGAAATCCAGTCATTCTCAAATGTATGCAAACTACAAGAATTTGTTGCTATCAGATTTAGCCTTAAGGAATGGCTAAAGGAAATTCTCTAAAAGAATATGATAAATGAAAGTATCAGGGAGTATCAGGAAGGAAGGAAGAAAGGAACAATAGAAAAAGTAAAAATATGGTCAAATACAATAGATCATCCCTCTCCTTGAATTTTACAATATAATGTCCATTTTTTGTCCATTATAATGTTTTTTTAACCTTGAGTTTAATTTTTTTTTTTTTTTTTTTTGAGATGGAGTCTTGCTCTGTTGCCTAGGCTGGAGTACAGTGGCACAATCTCGGCTCACTGCAAGCTCCGCCTCGCAGGTTCAAGCAATTCTCCTGCCTCAGCCTCCTGCATCTAGGTCCCAAGTAGCTGGAACTACAGGCACCCACCACCACATCTAGCTAATTTTTGTATTTTTAGTAGAGACAGGGTTTCACTATGTTGGCCAGGCTGGTCTTGAACTCCTTACCTCGTGATCCCCCCACCTCAGTCTCCCAAAGTGCTGGGATTACAGGTATGAGCCACTGCACCTGGCTGAGTTTAATTTTATTAATAATAACATTGTTATCTGTCTATTTTTTGTTCATTTTAGCCTGGTATATATTTGTAATAAGTTAGATTTTGATATTTTTGTTTTGCTTGAATTCCAATGTATGTTTTGTAAAAAAAACAAAAAACAAAAAAAAAACAAACAAAAAAAACCAACATATTGCTGCATTTTGTTTTTTTTTACTTAATAGGTTTTTTTTTTTTTTTTTGAGATGGTGTCTCGCTCTGTCACCAGGCTGGAGCGCAGCAGCACCTTATCAGCTCACTGCAACCTCCGCCCCCTGAGTTCAAGTGATTCTCCTGCCTCAGCCTCCTGGGTAGCTGGGACTACAGGTGCCCATCACCACACCCAGCTAATTTTTGTATTTTTAGTAGAGACGGGGTTTCATCATGTTGGCCAGGATGATCTTGATCTCTTGACCTTGTGATCCACCCACCTCAGCCTCCCAAAGTGCTGGGATTACAGGTGTGAGCCACCACGCACAGCCCTACGTATTAGTTTTTAATCCAAATGGAGATTCTTAGCCTTTTGACAGATAAGTTTGACCCATTTACATTTATTGTGATATATGATATAATAGGTCTTATTTTGTGTTTTTTTTTTTTGAGACAGGGTTGTGTTTTCTCTTTTCCATACTTTCTGTTTCTTTTATTCCTCTTCTCTCAGTTTCCATGGAATAATCACTTTTTTTCTTTTTTCTTTTTCTTTTTTTTTTTTTGAGATGGATTTTTGCTATTGTTGCCCAGGTTGGTGTGCAATGGTGCAATCTCAGTTCACTGCAACCTCCGCCTCCCAGGTTCAAGCAATTCTCCTGTCTCAGCCTTCCAAGCAGCTGGGATTACAGGCATGCACCACCATGCCTGGCTAGTTTTGTATTTTTAGTAGAGACTAAAACAGGAGTTTCTTCATGTTGGTCAGGCTGGTCTCAAACTCCTGACCTCAGGTGATAAACCTGCCTCGGCCTCCCAAAGTGCTGGGATTACAGGCGTGAGCCACTGCGCCCAGCCAGTCACTTCTTTTCTTATGCTTTGAATATTATACATCCTATTTTTATTCTCCTGGTGCTTGTACCTAACTTATTAAAACCCACACCTATGTTTCTTCCCCACCTCCCATCCATTTTTTATGGTTATGAATGTGTATTATTTTTATGCTGATCGGCCCAGGATACTATATACAGCAAAACTATTTTTTCTTTTTTTCCTTTCCTTTTCTTTTTCTTTTTTTTTTTTTTTTTGAGACAGTCTCACTCTGTCGGCCAGGCTGGAGCGCGGTGGCACGATCTCATCTCACTGCAACCTCCACCTCCCTGGCTCAAGCAGTTCTCCTGCCTCAGCCTCCTAAGTAGCTGGGATTACAGGCATGTGCTACCACACCCAGATAATTTTTGTATTTTTAGTAGAGACTGGGTTTCACCATGTTGGCCAGACTGGTCTCGAACTCCTGACCTCAGGTAATCCGCCTGCCTCGGCCTCCCAAAGTGCTGGGATTACAGGCGTGAGCCACTGCGCGCAGCCTCTTTTTTTTTTTTTTTTTTTTCTTTTGAGATGGAGTCTCGTTCTGTCTCCCAGGCTGGAGTGCAGTGGCATGATATTGGCTCTCTGCAGCCTTCCCCTTCCAGGTTCAAGTGATTCTCCTGCCTCCTGCCTCAGCCTCCTGAGTAGCTGGGACTACAGGCACATGCCACTATGCCCAGATAATTTTTTTGTTTTGTTTTTTGTTCGTTTGTTTATTATCATTATTATTATTTTGAGACAGAGTCTCACTCTGTCACCCAGGCTGGAGTGCAGTGGCGCAATCTCGGCTCACTGCAACCTCTGCCTTCCGGGTTCAAGCAATTCTCCTGCCTCAGCCTCCTGAGTAGCTGGGACTACAGGAGTGTGCCACCATGCCCGGCTAATTTTTGTATTTTTTGTAGAGACGGGGTTTTGCCATGTTGGTCAGGCTGGTCTTGAACTCCTGACCTCAGGTCATCCACCCACTTCAGCCTCCCAAAGTGCTGGGATTACATGAGCCACTGCACCCGGCCATGTTTGTTTGTTTTGTTTTGTTTTTTTGTATTTTTAGTAGAGATGGAGTTTCATCATGTTGGCCAGGCTGGTCTTGAACTCGTGACCTCAAGTGATCCACCCACCTTAACCTCCCAAAATGCTGGGATTACAGGCGTGAGCCACCACACCCGGACTAAAAACTGAAAATAGAACTACCATATGATTCAGCAATCCCATGACTGAGTGTTTATCCAAAGCAAAGGAAATTAGTATATCACAGGGATACCTGCACTTCCATGTTTATTGCAGTCATATTCACAATAGCAACTTAAGTGTCCATCAGTGGATGAATGGATAAAGAAAATGTGGTATATATACATAATGCAACACTATTTGGCCATAATAAAAAAATGAAATACTATCATTGGCAGCAAGATGGATGTAACTGAAGGTCATCATGTTAAGTGAAATAAGCCAGGCATAAAAAGACAAGTACCACATGTTTTCAATCATATGTGGCAGCCAATAAAGTTCATCTTATGGAGGTAGAGAATAGAATGATGATAACCAGAGGCGGGGAATGGTGTGGAGGGTGATGAAAAGGGGTTGGTTAACAGGTACAAACACAGAGTTAGATAGAAGGAATAAGTTAGAATCTTTAATAACACAGTTAACAACGATATATCGTATATTTCAAAATTACTAGAAAAGAACATTTCAAATTTCCCCAACACAAAGAAATGATAAATGTTGAAGGTGATGGATATCCTAAATACCCTGACTTGATTATTACATGTATTATGCATGTATCAAAATATCACATGTATCCCATAAATACATACAAATATTATTTATCAATATTACATTTTCTTCTTTTTTTTTTTTTTTTTTTTTTTTTTT